>NW_026777456.1:300000-480009 GCF_028023285.1 Balaenoptera ricei
ATAACTCTGCAGGTTTGTGAATTGCAGTGCCCCTGAGCTCCATTTTTCAACTCGCTTTTTTGGGAGCTGGCCGCAAAAGCGCAGGATTGCCTCAGGCCCTCTTCTGGTTCTGGGCGGCAGGCTGAGCCTGTGGTTAATTCTTCTTCCTGATGGGAAAATAGAGTGACCTGTGCCTGTCCCAACACCTAGAGCTAGTCTCTCATTGGCTCCCCCTCTTCCCGTTCATCCTCAGGACAAATTGCAAGCTGTACGGAACAGGAGGTTAAAGGTGCTGGTTCTCCAAGGAGGGAGATTGCTAGTAAAGCGGCTGGAATGGCGAACCCGAGCACAAGGAGTTGAGAAATGAGGTGCGTTTTAGAAAGCTTTCCCGATCACACGGTGTACCACCTTCTGGGTTTCTCATGCATGTTTTCGATGTAGGAAGATGCCCTTGAACCTGGAGATTTGGGACCCATGGGATGGGTAACAGGCAGTATTACTTTAAAGGCTCTGCGTTTGCTCCCCCAAACTCACCAAACCTCTCAGCCCCGAGAGTGTCCACCCTTATGTCTCATCCAGCTGTGGGTCTAGATATGGTCCATCCAGCTTGCATCACAGGCCCTGAACGAATTTTGTAAGAATTTCTCTCTCTTTCACTGTCTTTGTTTCACGGGCTTTTAAAAGTAATTTATTTTTATAATGGGGTTTAGCTGCTTTTCACGGCTGTGTTTATGCCGCTTTACACCCACTTGACTCACTTCCAGAGAGATATCAATACATAGGTTTTAAGATTCTTACTAGTCAGATATATTCTTGTGCGGTGAATAGGGGGTGTTGAGTCCAGTTCACTGAGCAAGGAGTAGGTCTTTCTATTACATATTGGGTTTATGGAACGGTAGCTGAGCTCATTTGAAACCCTTGTTTTATTCATCACCCCACCTCACCTTTCCCGTTAAGCAGCCATAGTGTGTCTTCTAAACGTGTGACTCTGTTCTGTTTTGTAATTCAGTTCAAGTGTAGCGGTTTTTACATTCCCTCTATAACTGATAGCTTATGATAAGTGTCTTTTTCTGTGTGACTTATTTCACTTAGAATCGTCGTGCCTACATCTACTCATCATGCTGCTACTAGCCTTATGACATTGATTTCATGGCTGAGTGATATTCCATTGTACATAAGGACCACCACTTCTTTATCCATTTTTCTCTTTCCAGGGATATTTAAGGTGTCATGAAGTGGAGGTTCTTGTCAACAGAGCAGCCCTAAACTTTGGGGTGCCTGTGTCTTGCTGATTTTTAGATTTCCCAATTTATACGCCCATGAGTGGAAGTGCCCTATGCGCTCTAAGCTGTGTTTTTTCGATGTTTCAGGACACACCGTACACTTCTCCAGAGTGGCTGTTGGCAATTTACATCCCGCCCATCAGCGTAGCAAGGCTCCCATTTCTCCATGGCCTGTCCTGCATTTCTGGTTTTGACACTTTTTTCAGCATGGCCCTTTTGACCGATGGGCAGCGAGATTTCTTTGTAGCGCTGATTTGCCTTTCCAGGTTGCTTGGTTGGCCAAAAAGGGCATCATTGTCGACGTTTTGCCGCTTTTCATGTGCTTTACAGGCGATTCGAATCGACCTCCTGAAATCTGTTTCCTGCAATTCTGCCTTGCTTTCAAATCCTCTTCGCTGCCTTCCCTCAATATATTTGTGGACGAGAGTTATCATTTATAACTCTGCAGGTTTGTGAATTGCAGTGCCCCTGAGCTCCATTTTTCAACTCGCTTTTTTGGGAGCTGGCCGCAAAAGCGCAGGATTGCCTCAGGCCCTCTTCTGGTTCCGGGCGGCAGGCTGAGCCTGTGGTTAATTCTTCTTCCTGATGGGAAAATAGAGTGACCTGTGCCTGTCCCAACACCTAGAGCTAGTCTCTCATTGGCTCCCCCTCTTCCCGTTCATCCTCAGGACAAATTGCAAGCTGTATGGAACAGGAGGTTAAAGGTGCTGATTCTCCAAGGAGGGAGATTGCTAGTAAAGCGGCTGGAATGGCGAACCCGAGCACAAGGAGATGAGAAATGAGGTGCGTTTTAGAAAGCTTTCCCGATCACACGGTGTACCACCTTCTGGGTTTCTCATGCATGTTTTCGATGTAGGAAGATGCCCTTGAACCTGGAGATTTGGGACCCATGGGATGGGTAACAGGCAGTATTACTTTAAAGGCTCTGCGTTTGCTCCCCCAACCTCACCAAAGCTCTCAGCCCCGAGAGTGTCCACCCTTATGTCTCATCCAGCTGTGGGTCTAGATATGGTCAATCCAGGTTGCATCACAGAGCCTGAACGAATTTTGTAAGAATTTCTCTCTCTTTCACTGTCTTTGTTTCACGGGCTTTTAAAAGTAATTTATTTTTATAATGGGGTTTAGCTGCTTTTCACGGCTGAGTTTACGCCGCTTTATACCCACTTGACTCACTTCCAGAGAGATATCAATACATAGGTTTTAAGATTCTTACTAGTCAGATATATTCTTGTGCGGTGAATAGGGGGTGTTGAGCCCAGTTCACTGGGCAAGGAGTAGGTCTTTCTATTACATATTGGGTTTATGGAACGGTATCTGAGCTAATTTGAAACCCTTGTTTTATGCATCACCCCACCTCACCTTTCCCGTTAAGCAGCCATAGTGTGTTTTCTAAACGTGTGACTCTGTTCTGTTTTGTAATTCAGTTCAAGTGTAGCGGTTTTTACATTCCCTCTATAAGTGATAGCTTATGATAAGTGTCTTTTTCTGTGTGACTTATTTCACTTAGAATCGTCGTGCCTAAATCCACTCATCATGCTGCTACTAGCCTTATGACATTGATTTCATGGCTGAGTGATATTCCATTGTACATAAGGACCACCACTTCTTTATCCATTTTTCTCTTTCCTGGGATATTTAAGGTGTCATGAAGTGGAGGTTCTTGTCAACAGAGCAGCCCTAAACTTTGGGTTGCCTGTGTCTTGCTGATTTTTAGTTTTCCCAATTTATACGCCCATGAGTGGAAGTGCCCTATGCACTCTAAGCTGTGTTTTTTCGATGTTTCAGGACACACCATACACTTCTCCAGAGTGGCTGTTGGAAATTTACATCCCGCCCATCAGCGTAGCAAGGCTCCCATTTCTCCATGGCCTGTCCTGCATTTCTGGTTTTGACACTTTTTTCAGCATGGCCCTTTTGACCGATGGGCAGCGAGACTTCTTTGTAGCGCTGATTTGCCTTTCCAGGTTGCTTGGTTGGCCAAAAAGGGCGCATGCGTTTTTTCCTGAATATATTCAGGAAAAAACGCATGCGCCCTTTTTGGCCAAGGGCATCATTGTCGCCGTTGTGCCGCTTTTCATGTGCTTTACAGGCGATTCGAATCGACCTCCTGAAATCTGTTTCCTGCAATTCTGCCTTGTTTTCAAATCCTCTTCGTTGCCTTCCCTCAATATATTTGTGGACGAGAGTTATCATTTATAACTCTGCAGGTTTGTGAATTGCAGTGCCCCTGAGCTCCATTTTTCAACTCGCTTTTTTGGGAGCTGGCCGCAAAAGCACAGGATTGCCTCAGGCCCTCTTCTGGTTCCGGGCGGCAGGCTGAGCCTGTGGTTAATTCTTCTTCCTGATGGGAAAATAGAGTGACGTGTGCCTGTCCCAACACCTAGAGCTAGTCTCTCATTGGCTCCCCCTCTTCCCGTTTATCCTCAGGACAAATTGCAAGCTGTACAGAACAGGAGGTTAAAGGTGCTGATTCTCCAAGGAGGGAGATTGCTAGTAAAGCGGCTGGAATGGCGAAACCGAGCACAAGGAGATGAGAAATGCGGTGCGTTTTATAAAGCTTTCCCGATCACACGGTGTACCACCTTCTGGGTTTCTCATGCATGTTTTCGATGTAGGAAGATGCCCTTGAACCTGGAGATTTGGGACCCATGGGATGGGTAACAGGCAGTATTACTTTAAAGGCTCTGCGTTTGCTCCCCCAACCTCACCAAAGCTCTCAGCCCCTAGAGTGTCCACCCTTATGTCTCATCCAGCTGTGGGTCTAGATATGGTCAATCCAGGTTGCATCACAGAGCCTGAAAGAATTTTGTAAGAATTTCTCTCTCTTTCACTGTCTTTGTTTCACGGGCTTTTAAAAGTAATTTATTTTTATACTGGGGTTTAACTGCTTTTCACGGCTGTGTTTATGCCGCTTTACACCCACTTGACTCACTTCCAGAGAGATATCAATACATAGGTTTTAAGATTCTTACTAGTCAGATATATTCTTGTGCGGTGAATAGGGGGTGTTGAGCCCAGTTCACTGGGCAAGGAGTAGGTCTTTCTATTACATATTGGGTTTATGGAACGGTATCTGAGCTAATTTGAAACCCTTGTTTTATTCATCACCCCACCTCACCTTTCCCGTTAAGCAGCCATAGTGTGTCTTCTAAACGTGTGACTCTGTTCTGTTTTGTAATTCAGTTCAAGTGTAGCGGTTTTTACATTCCCTCTATAACTGATAGCTTATGATAAGTGTCTTTTTCTGTGTGACTTATTTCACTTAGAATCGTCGTGCCTACATCTACTCATCATGCTGCTACTAGCCTTATGACATTGATTTCATGGCTGAGTGATATTCCATTGTACATAAGGACCACCACTTCTTTATCCATTTTTCTCTTTCCAGGGATATTTAAGGTGTCATGAAGTGGAGGTTCTTGTCAACAGAGCAGCCCTAAACTTTGGGGTGCCTGTGTCTTGCTGATTTTTAGTTTTCCCAATTTATACGCCCATGAGTGGAAGTGCCCTATGCGCTCTAAGCTGTGTTTTTTCGATGTTTCAGGACACACCGTACACTTCTCCAGAGTGGCTGTTGGCAATTTACATCCCGCCCATCAGCGTAGCAAGGCTCCCATTTCTCCATGGCCTGTCCTGCATTTCTGGTTTTGACACTTTTTTCAGCATGGCCCTTTTGACCGATGGGCAGCGAGACTTCTTTGTAGCGCTGATTTGCCTTTCCAGGTTGCTTGGTTGGCCAAAAAGGGCGTATGCGTTTTTTCCTGAATATATTCAGGAAAAAACGCATACGCCCTTTTTGGCCAAGGGCATCATTGTCGACGTTTTGCCGCTTTTCATGTGCTTTACAGGCGATTCGAATCGACCTCCTGAAATCTGTTTCCTGCAATTCTGCCTTGCTTTCAAATCCTCTTCGTTGCCTTCCCTCAATATATTTGTGGACGAGAGTTATCATTTATAACTCTGCAGGTTTGTGAATTGCAGTGCCCCTGAGCTCCATTTTTCAACTCGCTTTTTTGGGAGCTGGCCGCAAAAGCGCAGGATTGCCTCAGGCCCTCTTCTGGTTCCGGGCGGCAGGCTGAGCCTGTGGTTAATTCTTCTTCCTGATGGGAAAATAGAGTGACCTGTGCCTGTCCCAACACCTAGAGCTAGTCTCTCATTGGCTCCCCCTCTTCCCGTTCATCCTCAGGACAAATTGCAAGCTGTATGGAACAGGAGGTTAAAGGTGCTGATTCTCCAAGGAGGGAGATTGCTAGTAAAGCGGCTGGAATGGCGAACCCGAGCACAAGGAGATGAGAAATGAGGTGCGTTTTAGAAAGCTTTCCCGATCACACGGTGTACCACCTTCTGGGTTTCTCATGCATGTTTTCGATGTAGGAAGATGCCCTTGAACCTGGAGATTTGGGACCCATGGGATGGGTAACAGGCAGTAT
Organism: Balaenoptera ricei; assembly: GCF_028023285.1. Taxonomy (NCBI): domain Eukaryota; kingdom Metazoa; phylum Chordata; class Mammalia; order Artiodactyla; family Balaenopteridae; genus Balaenoptera; species Balaenoptera ricei. The sequence continues at coordinate 305,693 of NW_026777456.1, forward strand.
TACTTTAAAGGCTCTGCGTTTGCTCCCCCAACCTCACCAAAGCTCTCAGCCCCGAGAGTGTCCACCCTTATGTCTCATCCAGCTGTGGGTCTAGATATGGTCAATCCAGGTTGCATCACAGAGCCTGAACGAATTTTGTAAGAATTTCTCTCTCTTTCACTGTCTTTGTTTCACGGGCTTTTAAAAGTAATTTATTTTTATACTGGGGTTTAGCTGCTTTTCACGGCTGAGTTTACGCCGCTTTATACCCACTTGACTCACTTCCAGAGAGATATCAATACATAGGTTTTAAGATTCTTACTAGTCAGATATATTCTTGTGCGGTGAATAGGGGGTGTTGAGCCCAGTTCACTGGGCAAGGAGTAGGTCTTTCTATTACATATTGGGTTTATGGAACGGTATCTGAGCTAATTTGAAACCCTTGTTTTATGCATCACCCCACCTCACCTTTCCCGTTAAGCAGCCATAGTGTGTTTTCTAAACGTGTGACTCTGTTCTGTTTTGTAATTCAGTTCAAGTGTAGCGGTTTTTACATTCCCTCTATAAGTGATAGCTTATGATAAGTGTCTTTTTCTGTGTGACTTATTTCACTTAGAATCGTCGTGCCTAAATCCACTCATCATGCTGCTACTAGCCTTATGACATTGATTTCATGGCTGAGTGATATTCCATTGTACATAAGGACCACCACTTCTTTATCCATTTTTCTCTTTCCTGGGATATTTAAGGTGTCATGAAGTGGAGGTTCTTGTCAACAGAGCAGCCCTAAACTTTGGGTTGCCTGTGTCTTGCTGATTTTTAGTTTTCCCAATTTATACGCCCATGAGTGGAAGTGCCCTATGCGCTCTAAGCTGTGTTTTTTCGATGTTTCAGGACACACCGTACACTTCTCCAGAGTGGCTGTTGGCAATTTACATCCCGCCCATCAGCGTAGCAAGGCTCCCATTTCTCCATGGCCTGTCCTGCATTTCTGGTTTTGACACTTTTTTCAGCATGGCCCTTTTGACCGATGGGCAGCGAGACTTCTTTGTAGCGCTGATTTGCCTTTCCAGGTTGCTTGGTTGGCCAAAAAGGGCGCATGCGTTTTTTCCTGAATATATTCAGGAAAAAACGCATGCGCCCTTTTTGGCCAAGGGCATCATTGTCGCCGTTTTGCCGCTTTTCATGTGCTTTACAGGCGATTCGAATCGACCTCCTGAAATCTGTTTCCTGCAATTCTGCCTTGCTTTCAAATCCTCTTCGTTGCCTTCCCTCAATATATTTGTGGACGAGAGTTATCATTTATAACTCTGCAGGTTTGTGAATTGCAGTGCCCCTGAGCTCCATTTTTCAACTCGCTTTTTTGGGAGCTGGCCGCAAAAGCGCAGGATTGCCTCAGGCCCTCTTCTGGTTCCGGGCGGCAGGCTGAGCCTGTGGTTAATTCTTCTTCCTGATGGGAAAATAGAGTGACCTGTGCCTGTCCCAACACCTAGAGCTAGTCTCTCATTGGCTCCCCCTCTTCCCGTTCATCCTCAGGACAAATTGCAAGCTGTACGGAACAGGAGGTTAAAGGTGCTGGTTCTCCAAGGAGGGAGATTGCTAGTAAAGCGGCTGGAATGGCGAACCCGAGCACAAGGAGTTGAGAAATGAGGTGCGTTTTAGAAAGCTTTCCCGATCACACGGTGTACCACCTTCTGGGTTTCTCATGCATGTTTTCGATGTAGGAAGATGCCCTTGAACCTGGAGATTTGGGACCCATGGGATGGGTAACAGGCAGTATTACTTTAAAGGCTCTGCGTTTGCTCCCCCAAACTCACCAAAGCTCTCAGCCCCGAGAGTGTCCACCCTTATGTCTCATCCAGCTGTGGGTCTAGATATGGTCAATCCAGGTTGCATCACAGAGCCTGAACGAATTTTGTAAGAATTTCTCTGTCTTTCACTGTCTTTGTTTCACGGGCTTTTAAAAGTAATTTATTTTTATAATGGGGTTTAGCTGCTTTTCACGGCTGTGTTTATGCCGCTTTACACCCACTTGACTCACTTCCAGAGAGATATCAATACATAGGTTTTAAGATTCTTACTAGTCAGATATATTCTTGTGCGGTGAATAGGGGGTGTTGAGTCCAGTTCACTGAGCAAGGAGTAGGTCTTTCTATTACATATTGGGTTTATGGAACGGTAGCTGAGCTCATTTGAAACCCTTGTTTTATTCATCACCCCACCTCACCTTTCCCGTTAAGCAGCCATAGTGTGTCTTCTAAACGTGTGACTCTGTTCTGTTTTGTAATTCAGTTCAAGTGTAGCGGTTTTTACATTCCCTCTATAACTGATAGCTTATGATAAGTGTCTTTTTCTGTGTGACTTATTTCACTTAGAATCGTCGTGCCTAAATCTACTCATCATGCTGCGACTAGCCTTATGACATTGATTTCATGGCTGAGTGATATTCCATTGTACATAAGGACCACCACTTCTTTATCCATTTTTCTCTTTCCAGGGATATTTAAGGTGTCATGAAGTGGAGGTTCTTGTCAACAGAGCAGCCCTAAACTTTGGGGTGCCTGTGTCTTGCTGATTTTTAGTTTTCCCAATTTATACGCCCATGAGTGGAAGTGCCCTATGCGCTCTAAGCTGTGTTTTTTCGATGTTTCAGGACACACCGTACACTTCTCCAGAGTGGCTGTTGGCAATTTACATCCCGCCCATCAGCGTAGCAAGGCTCCCATTTCTCCATGGCCTGTCCTGCATTTCTGGTTTTGACACTTTTTTCAGCATGGCCCTTTTGACCGATGGGCAGCGAGACTTCTTTGTAGCGCTGATTTGCCTTTCCAGGTTGCTTGGTTGGCCAAAAAGGGCGTATGCGTTTTTTCCTGAATATATTCAGGAAAAAACGCATACGCCCTTTTTGGCCAAGGGCATCATTGTCGACGTTTTGCCGCTTTTCATGTGCTTTACAGGCGATTCGAATCGACCTCCTGAAATCTGTTTCCTGCAATTCTGCCTTGCTTTCAAATCCTCTTCGTTGCCTTCCCTCAATATATTTGTGGACGAGAGTTATCATTTATAACTCTGCAGGTTTGTGAATTGCAGTGCCCCTGAGCTCCATTTTTCAACTCGCTTTTTTGGGAGCTGGCCGCAAAAGCGCAGGATTGCCTCAGGCCCTCTTCTGGTTCTGGGCGGCAGGCTGAGCCTGTGGTTAATTCTTCTTCCTGATGGGAAAATAGAGTGACCTGTGCCTGTCCCAACACCTAGAGCTAGTCTCTCATTGGCTCCCCCTCTTCCCGTTCATCCTCAGGACAAATTGCAAGCTGTATGGAACAGGAGGTTAAAGGTGCTGATTCTCCAAGGAGGGAGATTGCTAGTAAAGTGGCTGGAATGGCGAACCCGAGCACAAGGAGATGAGAAATGAGGTGCGTTTTAGAAAGCTTTCCCGATCACACGGTGTACCACCTTCTGGGTTTCTCATGCATGTTTTCGATGTAGGAAGATGCCCTTGAACCTGGAGATTTGGGACCCATGGGATGGGTAACAGGCAGTATTACTTTAAAGGCTCTGCGTTTGCTCCCCCAACCTCACCAAAGCTCTCAGCCCCGAGAGTGTCCACCCTTATGTCTCATCCAGCTGTGGGTCTAGATATGGTCAATCCAGGTTGCATCACAGAGCCTGAACGAATTTTGTAAGAATTTCTCTCTCTTTCACTGTCTTTGTTTCACGGGCTTTTAAAAGTAATTTATTTTTATACTGGGGTTTAGCTGCTTTTCACGGCTGAGTTTACGCCGCTTTATACCCACTTGACTCACTTCCAGAGAGATATCAATACATAGGTTTTAAGATTCTTACTAGTCAGATATATTCTTGTGCGGTGAATAGGGGGTGTTGAGCCCAGTTCACTGGGCAAGGAGTAGGTCTTTCTATTACATATTGGGTTTATGGAACGGTATCTGAGCTAATTTGAAACCCTTGTTTTATGCATCACCCCACCTCACCTTTCCCGTTAAGCAGCCATAGTGTGTTTTCTAAACGTGTGACTCTGTTCTGTTTTGTAATTCAGTTCAAGTGTAGCGGTTTTTACATTCCCTCTATAAGTGATAGCTTATGATAAGTGTCTTTTTCTGTGTGACTTATTTCACTTAGAATCGTCGTGCCTAAATCCACTCATCATGCTGCTACTAGCCTTATGACATTGATTTCATGGCTGAGTGATATTCCATTGTACATAAGGACCACCACTTCTTTATCCATTTTTCTCTTTCCTGGGATATTTAAGGTGTCATGAAGTGGAGGTTCTTGTCAACAGAGCAGCCCTAAACTTTGGGTTGCCTGTGTCTTGCTGATTTTTAGTTTTCCCAATTTATACGCCCATGAGTGGAAGTGCCCTATGCGCTCTAAGCTGTGTTTTTTCGATGTTTCAGGACACACCGTACACTTCTCCAGAGTGGCTGTTGGCAATTTACATCCCGCCCATCAGCGTAGCAAGGCTCCCATTTCTCCATGGCCTGTCCTGCATTTCTGGTTTTGACACTTTTTTCAGCATGGCCCTTTTGACCGATGGCCAGCGAGACTTCTTTGTAGCGCTGATTTGCCTTTCCAGGTTGCTTGGTTGGCCAAAAAGGGCGCATGCGTTTTTTCCTGAATATATTCAGGAAAAAACGCATGCGCCCTTTTTGGCCAAGGGCATCATTGTCGCCGTTTTGCCGCTTTTCATGTGCTTTACAGGCGATTCGAATCGACCTCCTGAAATCTGTTTCCTGCAATTCTGCCTTGCTTTCAAATCCTCTTCGTTGCCTTCCCTCAATATATTTGTGGACGAGAGTTATCATTTATAACTCTGCAGGTTTGTGAATTGCAGTGCCCCTGAGCTCCATTTTTCAACTCGCTTTTTTGGGAGCTGGCCGCAAAAGCGCAGGATTGCCTCAGGCCCTCTTCTGGTTCCGGGCGGCAGGCTGAGCCTGTGGTTAATTCTTCTTCCTGATGGGAAAATAGAGTGACCTGTGCCTGTCCCAACACCTAGAGCTAGTCTCTCATTGGCTCCCCCTCTTCCCGTTCATCCTCAGGACAAATTGCAAGCTGTACGGAACAGGAGGTTAAAGGTGCTGGTTCTCCAAGGAGGGAGATTGCTAGTAAAGCGGCTGGAATGGCGAACCCGAGCACAAGGAGTTGAGAAATGAGGTGCGTTTTAGAAAGCTTTCCCGATCACACGGTGTACCACCTTCTGGGTTTCTCATGCATGTTTTCGATGTAGGAAGATGCCCTTGAACCTGGAGATTTGGGACCCATGGGATGGGTAACAGGCAGTATTACTTTAAAGGCTCTGCGTTTGCTCCCCCAAACTCACCAAAGCTCTCAGCCCCGAGAGTGTCCACCCTTATGTCTCATCCAGCTGTGGGTCTAGATATGGTCAATCCAGGTTGCATCACAGAGCCTGAACGAATTTTGTAAGAATTTCTCTGTCTTTCACTGTCTTTGTTTCACGGGCTTTTAAAAGTAATTTATTTTTATAATGGGGTTTAGCTGCTTTTCACGGCTGTGTTTATGCCGCTTTACACCCACTTGACTCACTTCCAGAGAGATATCAATACATAGGTTTTAAGATTCTTACTAGTCAGATATATTCTTGTGCGGTGAATAGGGGGTGTTGAGTCCAGTTCACTGAGCAAGGAGTAGGTCTTTCTATTACATATTGGGTTTATGGAACGGTAGCTGAGCTCATTTGAAACCCTTGTTTTATTCATCACCCCACCTCACCTTTCCCGTTAAGCAGCCATAGTGTGTCTTCTAAACGTGTGACTCTGTTCTGTTTTGTAATTCAGTTCAAGTGTAGCGGTTTTTACATTCCCTCTATAACTGATAGCTTATGATAAGTGTCTTTTTCTGTGTGACTTATTTCACTTAGAATCGTCGTGCCTAAATCTACTCATCATGCTGCGACTAGCCTTATGACATTGATTTCATGGCTGAGTGATATTCCATTGTACATAAGGACCACCACTTCTTTATCCATTTTTCTCTTTCCAGGGATATTTAAGGTGTCATGAAGTGGAGGTTCTTGTCAACAGAGCAGCCCTAAACTTTGGGGTGCCTGTGTCTTGCTGATTTTTAGTTTTCCCAATTTATACGCCCATGAGTGGAAGTGCCCTATGCGCTCTAAGCTGTGTTTTTTCGATGTTTCAGGACACACCGTACACTTCTCCAGAGTGGCTGTTGGCAATTTACATCCCGCCCATCAGCGTAGCAAGGCTCCCATTTCTCCATGGCCTGTCCTGCATTTCTGGTTTTGACACTTTTTTCAGCATGGCCCTTTTGACCGATGGGCAGCGAGACTTCTTTGTAGCGCTGATTTGCCTTTCCAGGTTGCTTGGTTGGCCAAAAAGGGCGTATGCGTTTTTTCCTGAATATATTCAGGAAAAAACGCATACGCCCTTTTTGGCCAAGGGCATCATTGTCGACGTTTTGCCGCTTTTCATGTGCTTTACAGGCGATTCGAATCGACCTCCTGAAATCTGTTTCCTGCAATTCTGCCTTGCTTTCAAATCCTCTTCGTTGCCTTCCCTCAATATATTTGTGGACGAGAGTTATCATTTATAACTCTGCAGGTTTGTGAATTGCAGTGCCCCTGAGCTCCATTTTTCAACTCGCTTTTTTGGGAGCTGGCCGCAAAAGCGCAGGATTGCCTCAGGCCCTCTTCTGGTTCTGGGCGGCAGGCTGAGCCTGTGGTTAATTCTTCTTCCTGATGGGAAAATAGAGTGACCTGTGCCTGTCCCAACACCTAGAGCTAGTCTCTCATTGGCTCCCCCTCTTCCCGTTCATCCTCAGGACAAATTGCAAGCTGTATGGAACAGGAGGTTAAAGGTGCTGATTCTCCAAGGAGGGAGATTGCTAGTAAAGTGGCTGGAATGGCGAACCCGAGCACAAGGAGATGAGAAATGAGGTGCGTTTTAGAAAGCTTTCCCGATCACACGGTGTACCACCTTCTGGGTTTCTCATGCATGTTTTCGATGTAGGAAGATGCCCTTGAACCTGGAGATTTGGGACCCATGGGATGGGTAACAGGCAGTATTACTTTAAAGGCTCTGCGTTTGCTCCCCCAACCTCACCAAAGCTCTCAGCCCCGAGAGTGTCCACCCTTATGTCTCATCCAGCTGTGGGTCTAGATATGGTCAATCCAGGTTGCATCACAGAGCCTGAACGAATTTTGTAAGAATTTCTCTCTCTTTCACTGTCTTTGTTTCACGGGCTTTTAAAAGTAATTTATTTTTATACTGGGGTTTAGCTGCTTTTCACGGCTGAGTTTACGCCGCTTTATACCCACTTGACTCACTTCCAGAGAGATATCAATACATAGGTTTTAAGATTCTTACTAGTCAGATATATTCTTGTGCGGTGAATAGGGGGTGTTGAGCCCAGTTCACTGGGCAAGGAGTAGGTCTTTCTATTACATATTGGGTTTATGGAACGGTATCTGAGCTAATTTGAAACCCTTGTTTTATGCATCACCCCACCTCACCTTTCCCGTTAAGCAGCCATAGTGTGTTTTCTAAACGTGTGACTCTGTTCTGTTTTGTAATTCAGTTCAAGTGTAGCGGTTTTTACGTTCCCTCTATAAGTGATAGCTTATGATAAGTGTCTTTTTCTGTGTGACTTATTTCACTTAGAATCGTCGTGCCTAAATCCACTCATCATGCTGCTACTAGCCTTATGACATTGATTTCATGGCTGAGTGATATTCCATTGTACATAAGGACCACCACTTCTTTATCCATTTTTCTCTTTCCTGGGATATTTAAGGTGTCATGAAGTGGAGGTTCTTGTCAACAGAGCAGCCCTAAACTTTGGGTTGCCTGTGTCTTGCTGATTTTTAGTTTTCCCAATTTATACGCCCATGAGTGGAAGTGCCCTATGCGCTCTAAGCTGTGTTTTTTCGATGTTTCAGGACACACCGTACACTTCTCCAGAGTGGCTGTTGGCAATTTACATCCCGCCCATCAGCGTAGCAAGGCTCCCATTTCTCCATGGCCTGTCCTGCATTTCTGGTTTTGACACTTTTTTCAGCATGGCCCTTTTGACCGATGGCCAGCGAGACTTCTTTGTAGCGCTGATTTGCCTTTCCAGGTTGCTTGGTTGGCCAAAAAGGGCGCATGCGTTTTTTCCTGAATATATTCAGGAAAAAACGCATGCGCCCTTTTTGGCCAAGGGCATCATTGTCGCCGTTTTGCCGCTTTTCATGTGCTTTACAGGCGATTCGAATCGACCTCCTGAAATCTGTTTCCTGCAATTCTGCCTTGCTTTCAAATCCTCTTCGTTGCCTTCCCTCAATATATTTGTGGACGAGAGTTATCATTTATAACTCTGCAGGTTTGTGAATTGCAGTGCCCCTGAGCTCCATTTTTCAACTCGCTTTTTTGGGAGCTGGCCGCAAAAGCGCAGGATTGCCTCAGGCCCTCTTCTGGTTCCGGGCGGCAGGCTGAGCCTGTGGTTAATTCTTCTTCCTGATGGGAAAATAGAGTGACCTGTGCCTGTCCCAACACCTAGAGCTAGTCTCTCATTGGCTCCCCCTCTTCCCGTTCATCCTCAGGACAAATTGCAAGCTGTACGGAACAGGAGGTTAAAGGTGCTGGTTCTCCAAGGAGGGAGATTGCTAGTAAAGCGGCTGGAATGGCGAACCCGAGCACAAGGAGTTGAGAAATGAGGTGCGTTTTAGAAAGCTTTCCCGATCACACGGTGTACCACCTTCTGGGTTTCTCATGCATGTTTTCGATGTAGGAAGATGCCCTTGAACCTGGAGATTTGGGACCCATGGGATGGGTAACAGGCAGTATTACTTTAAAGGCTCTGCGTTTGCTCCCCCAAACTCACCAAAGCTCTCAGCCCCGAGAGTGTCCACCCTTATGTCTCATCCAGCTGTGGGTCTAGATATGGTCCATCCAGGTTGCATCACAGCCCCTGAACGAATTTTGTAAGAATTTCTCTCTCTTTCACTGTCTTTGTTTCACGGGCTTTTAAAAGTAATTTATTTTTATAATGGGGTTTAGCTGCTTTTCACGGCTGTGTTTATGCCGCTTTACACCCACTTGACTCACTTCCAGAGAGATATCAATACATAGGTTTTAAGATTCTTACTAGTCAGATATATTCTTGTGCGGTGAATAGGGGGTGTTGAGTCCAGTTCACTGAGCAAGGAGTAGGTCTTTCTATTACATATTGGGTTTATGGAACGGTAGCTGAGCTCATTTGAAACCCTTGTTTTATTCATCACCCCACCTCACCTTTCCTGTTAAGCAGCCATAGTGTGTCTTCTAAACGTGTGACTCTGTTCTGTTTTGTAATTCAGTTCAAGTGTAGCGGTTTTTACATTCCCTCTATAACTGATAGCTTATGATAAGTGTCTTTTTCTGTGTGACTTATTTCACTTAGAATCGTCGTGCCTACATCTACTCATCATGCTGCTACTAGCCTTATGACATTGATTTCATGGCTGAGTGATATTCCATTGTACATAAGGACCACCACTTCTTTATCCATTTTTCTCTTTCCAGGGATATTTAAGGTGTCATGAAGTGGAGGTTCTTGTCAACAGAGCAGCCCTAAACTTTGGGGTGCCTGTGTCTTGCTGATTTTTAGATTTCCCAATTTATACGCCCATGAGTGGAAGTGCCCTATGCGCTCTAAGCTGTGTTTTTTCGATGTTTCAGGACACACCGTACACTTCTCCAGAGTGGCTGTTGGCAATTTACATCCCGCCCATCAGCGTAGCAAGGCTCCCATTTCTCCATGGCCTGTCCTGCATTTCTGGTTTTGACACTTTTTTCAGCATGGCCCTTTTGACCGATGGGCAGCGAGACTTCTTTGTAGCGCTGATTTGCCTTTCCAGGTTGCTTGGTTGGCCAAAAAGGGCGTATGCGTTTTTTCCTGAATATATTCAGGAAAAAACGCATACGCCCTTTTTGGCCAAGGGCATCATTGTCGACGTTTTGCCGCTTTTCATGTGCTTTACAGGCGATTCGAATCGACCTCCTGAAATCTGTTTCCTGCAATTCTGCCTTGCTTTCAAATCCTCTTCGTTGCCTTCCCTCAATATATTTGTGGACGAGAGTTATCATTTATAACTCTGCAGGTTTGTGAATTGCAGTGCCCCTGAGTTCCATTTTTCAACTCGCTTTTTTGGGAGCTGGCCGCAAAAGCGCAGGATTGCCTCAGGCCCTCTTCTGGTTCCGGGCGGCAGGCTGAGCCTGTGGTTAATTCTTCTTCCTGATGGGAAAATAGAGTGACCTGTGCCTGTCCCAACACCTAGAGCTAGTCTCTCATTGGCTCCCCCTCTTCCCGTTCATCCTCAGGACAAATTGCAAGCTGTATGGAACAGGAGGTTAAAGGTGCTGATTCTCCAAGGAGGGAGATTGCTAGTAAAGCGGCTGGAATGGCGAACCCGAGCACAAGGAGATGAGAAATGAGGTGCGTTTTAGAAAGCTTTCCCGATCACACGGTGTACCACCTTCTGGGTTTCTCATGCATGTTTTCGATGTAGGAAGATGCCCTTGAACCTGGAGATTTGGGACCCATGGGATGGGTAACAGGCAGTATTACTTTAAAGGCTCTGCGTTTGCTCCTCCAAACTCACCAAATCTCTCAGCCCCGAGAGTGTCCACCCTTATGTCTCATCCAGCTGTGGGTCTAGATATGGTCAATCCAGGTTGCATCACAGAGCCTGAACGAATTTTGTAAGAATTTCTCTCTCTTTCACTGTCTTTGTTTCACGGGCTTTTAAAAGTAATTTATTTTTATAATGGGGTTTAGCTGCTTTTCACGGCTGTGTTTATGCCGCTTTACACCCACTTGACTCACTTCCAGAGAGATATCAATACATAGGTTTTAAGATTCTTACTAGTCAGATATATTCTTGTGCGGTGAATAGGGGGTGTTGAGTCCAGTTCACTGAGCAAGGAGTAGGTCTTTCTATTACATATTGGGTTTATGGAACGGTAGCTGAGCTCATTTGAAACCCTTGTTTTATTCATCACCCCACCTCACCTTTCCCGTTAAGCAGCCATAGTGTGTCTTCTAAACGTGTGACTCTGTTCTGTTTTGTAATTCAGTTCAAGTGTAGCGGTTTTTACATTCCCTCTATAACTGATAGCTTATGATAAGTGTCTTTTTCTGTGTGACTTATTTCACTTAGAATCGTCGTGCCTACATCTACTCATCATGCTGCTACTAGCCTTATGACATTGATTTCATGGCTGAGTGATATTCCATTGTACATAAGGACCACCACTTCTTTATCCATTTTTCTCTTTCCAGGGATATTTAAGGTGTCATGAAGTGGAGGTTCTTGTCAACAGAGCAGCCCTAAACTTTGGGGTGCCTGTGTCTCGCTGATTTTTAGTTTTCCCAATTTATACGCCCATGAGTGGAAGTGCCCTATGCGCTCTAAGCTGTGTTTTTTCGATGTTTCAGGACACACCGTACACTTCTCCAGAGTGGCTGTTGGCAATTTACATCCCGCCCATCAGCGTAGCAAGGCTCCCATTTCTCCATGGCCTGTCCTGCATTTCTGGTTTTGACACTTTTTTCAGCATGGCCCTTTTGACCGATGGGCAGCGAGACTTCTTTGTAGTGTTGATTTTCCTTTCCAGGTTGCTTGGTTGGCCAAAAAGGGCTTATGCGTTTTTTCCTGAATATATTCAGGAAAAAACGCATACGCCCTTTTTGGCCAAGGGCATCATTGTCGACGTTTTGCCGCTTTTCATGTGCTTTACAGGCGATTCGAATCGACCTCCTGAAATCTGTTTCCTGCAATTCTGCCTTGCTTTCAAATCCTCTTCGTTGCCTTCCCTCAATATATTTGTGGACGAGAGTTATCATTTATAACTCTGCAGGTTTGTGAATTGCAGTGCCCCTGAGCTCCATTTTTCAACTCGCTTTTTTGGGAGCTGGCCGCAAAAGCGCAGGATTGCCTCAGGCCCTCTTCTGGTTCCGGGCGGCAGGCTGAGCCTGTGGTTAATTCTTCTTCCTGATGGGAAAATAGAGTGACCTGTGCCTGTCCCAACACCTAGAGCTAGTCTCTCATTGGCTCCCCCTCTTCCCGTTCATCCTCAGGACAAATTGCAAGCTGTATGGAACAGGAGGTTAAAGGTGCTGATTCTCCAAGGAGGGAGATTGCTAGTAAAGCGGCTGGAATGGCGAACCCGAGCACAAGGAGATGAGAAATGAGGTGCGTTTTAGAAAGCTTTCCCGATCACACGGTGTACCACCTTCTGGGTTTCTCATGCATGTTTTCGATGTAGGAAGATGCCCTTGAACCTGGAGATTTGGGACCCATGGGATGGGTAACAGGCAGTATTACTTTAAAGGCTCTGCGTTTGCTCCCCCAACCTCACCAAAGCTCTCAGCCCCGAGAGTGTCCACCCTTATGTCTCATCCAGCTGTGGGTCTAGATATGGTCAATCCAGGTTGCATCACAGAGCCTGAACGAATTTTGTAAGAATTTCTCTCTCTTTCACTGTCTTTGTTTCACGGGCTTTTAAAAGTAATTTATTTTTATACTGGGGTTTAGCTGCTTTTCACGGCTGAGTTTACGCCGCTTTATACCCACTTGACTCACTTCCAGAGAGATATCAATACATAGGTTTTAAGATTCTTACTAGTCAGATATATTCTTGTGCGGTGAATAGGGGGTGTTGAGCCCAGTTCACTGGGCAAGGAGTAGGTCTTTCTATTACATATTGGGTTTATGGAACGGTATCTGAGCTAATTTGAAACCCTTGTTTTATGCATCACCCCACCTCACCTTTCCCGTTAAGCAGCCATAGTGTGTTTTCTAAACGTGTGACTCTGTTCTGTTTTGTAATTCAGTTCAAGTGTAGCGGTTTTTACATTCCCTCTATAAGTGATAGCTTATGATAAGTGTCTTTTTCTGTGTGACTTATTTCACTTAGAATCGTCGTGCCTAAATCCACTCATCATGCTGCTACTAGCCTTATGACATTGATTTCATGGCTGAGTGATATTCCATTGTACATAAGGACCACCACTTCTTTATCCATTTTTCTCTTTCCTGGGATATTTAAGGTGTCATGAAGTGGAGGTTCTTGTCAACAGAGCAGCCCTAAACTTTGGGTTGCCTTTGTCTTGCTGATTTTTAGTTTTCCCAATTTATACGCCCATGAGTGGAAGTGCCCTATGCGCTCTAAGCTGTGTTTTTTCGATGTTTCAGGACACACCGTACACTTCTCCAGAGTGGCTGTTGGCAATTTACATCCCGCCCATCAGCGTAGCAAGGCTCCCATTTCTCCATGGCCTGTCCTGCATTTCTGGTTTTGACACTTTTTTCAGCATGGCCCTTTTGACCGATGGGCAGCGAGACTTCTTTGTAGCGCTGATTTGCCTTTCCAGGTTGCTTGGTTGGCCAAAAAGGGCGCATGCGTTTTTTCCTGAATATATTCAGGAAAAAACGCATGCGCCCTTTTTGGCCAAGGGCATCATTGTCGCCGTTTTGCCGCTTTTCATGTGCTTTACAGGCGATTCGAATCGACCTCCTGAAATCTGTTTCCTGCAATTCTGCCTTGCTTTCAAATCCTCTTCGTTGCCTTCCCTCAATATATTTGTGGACGAGAGTTATCATTTATAACTCTGCAGGTTTGTGAATTGCAGTGCCCCTGAGCTCCATTTTTCAACTCGCTTTTTTGGGAGCTGGCCGCAAAAGCGCAGGATTGCCTCAGGCCCTCTTCTGGTTCCGGGCGGCAGGCTGAGCCTGTGGTTAATTCTTCTTCCTGATGGGAAAATAGAGTGACCTGTGCCTGTCCCAACACCTAGAGCTAGTCTCTCATTGGCTCCCCCTCTTCCCGTTCATCCTCAGGACAAATTGCAAGCTGTACGGAACAGGAGGTTAAAGGTGCTGGTTCTCCAAGGAGGGAGATTGCTAGTAAAGCGGCTGGAATGGCGAACCCGAGCACAAGGAGTTGAGAAATGAGGTGCGTTTTAGAAAGCTTTCCCGATCACACGGTGTACCACCTTCTGGGTTTCTCATGCATGTTTTCGATGTAGGAAGATGCCCTTGAACCTGGAGATTTGGGACCCATGGGATGGGTAACAGGCAGTATTACTTTAAAGGCTCTGCGTTTGCTCCCCCAAACTCACCAAAGCTCTCAGCCCCGAGAGTGTCCACCCTTATGTCTCATCCAGCTGTGGGTCTAGATATGGTCAATCCAGGTTGCATCACAGAGCCTGAACGAATTTTGTAAGAATTTCTCTGTCTTTCACTGTCTTTGTTTCACGGGCTTTTAAAAGTAATTTATTTTTATAATGGGGTTTAGCTGCTTTTCACGGCTGTGTTTATGCCGCTTTACACCCACTTGACTCACTTCCAGAGAGATATCAATACATAGGTTTTAAGATTCTTACTAGTCAGATATATTCTTGTGCGGTGAATAGGGGGTGTTGAGTCCAGTTCACTGAGCAAGGAGTAGGTCTTTCTATTACATATTGGGTTTATGGAACGGTAGCTGAGCTCATTTGAAACCCTTGTTTTATTCATCACCCCACCTCACCTTTCCCGTTAAGCAGCCATAGTGTGTCTTCTAAACGTGTGACTCTGTTCTGTTTTGTAATTCAGTTCAAGTGTAGCGGTTTTTACATTCCCTCTATAACTGATAGCTTATGATAAGTGTCTTTTTCTGTGTGACTTATTTCACTTAGAATCGTCGTGCCTAAATCTACTCATCATGCTGCGACTAGCCTTATGACATTGATTTCATGGCTGAGTGATATTCCATTGTACATAAGGACCACCACTTCTTTATCCATTTTTCTCTTTCCAGGGATATTTAAGGTGTCATGAAGTGGAGGTTCTTGTCAACAGAGCAGCCCTAAACTTTGGGGTGCCTGTGTCTTGCTGATTTTTAGTTTTCCCAATTTATACGCCCATGAGTGGAAGTGCCCTATGCGCTCTAAGCTGTGTTTTTTCAATGTTTCAGGACACACCGTACACTTCTCCAGAGTGGCTGTTGGCAATTTACATCCCGCCCATCAGCGTAGCAAGGCTCCCATTTCTCCATGGCCTGTCCTGCATTTCTGGTTTTGACACTTTTTTCAGCATGGCCCTTTTGACCGATGGGCAGCGAGACTTCTTTGTAGCGCTGATTTGCCTTTCCAGGTTGCTTGGTTGGCCAAAAAGGGCGTATGCGTTTTTTCCTGAATATATTCAGGAAAAAACGCATACGCCCTTTTTGGCCAAGGGCATCATTGTCGACGTTTTGCCGCTTTTCATGTGCTTTACAGGCGATTCGAATCGACCTCCTGAAATCTGTTTCCTGCAATTCTGCCTTGCTTTCAAATCCTCTTCGTTGCCTTCCCTCAATATATTTGTGGACGAGAGTTATCATTTATAACTCTGCAGGTTTGTGAATTGCAGTGCCCCTGAGCTCCATTTTTCAACTCGCTTTTTTGGGAGCTGGCCGCAAAAGCGCAGGATTGCCTCAGGCCCTCTTCTGGTTCCGGGCGGCAGGCTGAGCCTGTGGTTAATTCTTCTTCCTGATGGGAAAATAGAGTGACCTGTGCCTGTCCCAACACCTAGAGCTAGTCTCTCATTGGCTCCCCCTCTTCCCGTTCATCCTCAGGACAAATTGCAAGCTGTACGGAACAGGAGGTTAAAGGTGCTGGTTCTCCAAGGAGGGAGATTGCTAGTAAAGCGGCTGGAATGGCGAACCCGAGCACAAGGAGTTGAGAAATGAGGTGCGTTTTAGAAAGCTTTCCCGATCACACGGTGTACCACCTTCTGGGTTTCTCATGCATGTTTTCGATGTAGGAAGATGCCCTTGAACCTGGAGATTTGGGACCCATGGGATGGGTAACAGGCAGTATTACTTTAAAGGCTCTGCGTTTGCTCCCCGAAACTCACCAAACCTCTCAGCCCCGAGAGTGTCCACCCTTATGTCTCATCCAGCTGTGGGTCTAGATATGGTCAATCCAGGTTGCATCACAGAGCCTGAACGAATTTTGTAAGAATTTCTCTCTCTTTCACTGTCTTTGTTTCACGGGCTTTTAAAAGTAATTTATTTTTATACTGGGGTTTAGCTGCTTTTCACGGCTGAGTTTACGCCGCTTTATACCCACTTGACTCACTTCCAGAGAGATATCAATACATAGGTTTTAAGATTCTTACTAGTCAGATATATTCTTGTGCGGTGAATAGGGGGTGTTGAGCCCAGTTCACTGGGCAAGGAGTAGGTCTTTCTATTACATATTGGGTTTATGGAACGGTATCTGAGCTAATTTGAAACCCTTGTTTTATGCATCACCCCACCTCACCTTTCCCGTTAAGCAGCCATAGTGTGTTTTCTAAACGTGTGACTCTGTTCTGTTTTGTAATTCAGTTCAAGTGTAGCGGTTTTTACATTCCCTCTATAAGTGATAGCTTATGATAAGTGTCTTTTTCTGTGTGACTTATTTCACTTAGAATCGTCGTGCCTAAATCCACTCATCATGCTGCTACTAGCCTTATGACATTGATTTCATGGCTGAGTGATATTCCATTGTACATAAGGACCACCACTTCTTTATCCATTTTTCTCTTTCCTGGGATATTTAAGGTGTCATGAAGTGGAGGTTCTTGTCAACAGAGCAGCCCTAAACTTTGGGTTGCCTGTGTCTTGCTGATTTTTAGTTTTCCCAATTTATACGCCCATGAGTGGAAGTGCCCTATGCGCTCTAAGCTGTGTTTTTTCGATGTTTCAGGACACACCGTACACTTCTCCAGAGTGGCTGTTGGCAATTTACATCCCGCCCATCAGCGTAGCAAGGCTCCCATTTCTCCATGGCCTGTCCTGCATTTCTGGTTTTGACACTTTTTTCAGCATGGCCCTTTTGACCGATGGGCAGCGAGACTTCTTTGTAGCGCTGATTTGCCTTTCCAGGTTGCTTGGTTGGCCAAAAAGGGCGCATGCGTTTTTTCCTGAATATATTCAGGAAAAAACGCATGCGCCCTTTTTGGCCAAGGGCATCATTGTCGCCGTTTTGCCGCTTTTCATGTGCTTTACAGGCGATTCGAATCGACCTCCTGAAATCTGTTTCCTGCAATTCTGCCTTGCTTTCAAATCCTCTTCGTTGCCTTCCCTCAATATATTTGTGGACGAGAGTTATCATTTATAACTCTGCAGGTTTGTGAATTGCAGTGCCCCTGAGCTCCATTTTTCAACTCGCTTTTTTGGGAGCTGGCCGCAAAAGCGCAGGATTGCCTCAGGCCCTCTTCTGGTTCCGGGCGGCAGGCTGAGCCTGTGGTTAATTCTTCTTCCTGATGGGAAAATAGAGTGACCTGTGCCTGTCCCAACACCTAGAGCTAGTCTCTCATTGGCTCCCCCTCTTCCCGTTCATCCTCAGGACAAATTGCAAGCTGTACGGAACAGGAGGTTAAAGGTGCTGGTTCTCCAAGGAGGGAGATTGCTAGTAAAGCGGCTGGAATGGCGAACCCGAGCACAAGGAGTTGAGAAATGAGGTGCGTTTTAGAAAGCTTTCCCGATCACACGGTGTACCACCTTCTGGGTTTCTCATGCATGTTTTCGATGTAGGAAGATGCCCTTGAACCTGGAGATTTGGGACCCATGGGATGGGTAACAGGCAGTATTACTTTAAAGGCTCTGCGTTTGCTCCCCCAAACTCACCAAAGCTCTCAGCCCCGAGAGTGTCCACCCTTATGTCTCATCCAGCTGTGGGTCTAGATATGGTCAATCCAGGTTGCATCACAGAGCCTGAACGAATTTTGTAAGAATTTCTCTCTCTTTCACTGTCTTTGTTTCACGGGCTTTTAAAAGTAATTTATTTTTATAATGGGGTTTAGCTGCTTTTCACGGCTGTGTTTATGCCGCTTTACACCCACTTGACTCACTTCCAGAGAGATATCAATACATAGGTTTTAAGATTCTTACTAGTCAGATATATTCTTGTGCGGTGAATAGGGGGTGTTGAGTCCAGTTCACTGAGCAAGGAGTAGGTCTTTCTATTACATATTGGGTTTATGGAACGGTAGCTGAGCTCATTTGAAACCCTTGTTTTATTCATCACCCCACCTCACCTTTCCCGTTAAGCAGCCATAGTGTGTCTTCTAAACGTGTGACTCTGTTCTGTTTTGTAATTCAGTTCAAGTGTAGCGGTTTTTACATTCCCTCTATAACTGATAGCTTATGATAAGTGTCTTTTTCTGTGTGACTTATTTCACTTAGAATCGTCGTGCCTAAATCTACTCATCATGCTGCGACTAGCCTTATGACATTGATTTCATGGCTGAGTGATATTCCATTGTACATAAGGACCACCACTTCTTTATCCATTTTTCTCTTTCCAGGGATATTTAAGGTGTCATGAAGTGGAGGTTCTTGTCAACAGAGCAGCCCTAAACTTTGGGGTGCCTGTGTCTTGCTGATTTTTAGATTTCCCAATTTATACGCCCATGAGTGGAAGTGCCCTATGCGCTCTAAGCTGTGTTTTTTCGATGTTTCAGGACACACCGTACACTTCTCCAGAGTGGCTGTTGGCAATTTACATCCCGCCCATCAGCGTAGCAAGGCTCCCATTTCTCCATGGCCTGTCCTGCATTTCTGGTTTTGACACTTTTTTCAGCATGGCCCTTTTGACCGATGGGCAGCGAGACTTCTTTGTAGCGCTGATTTGCCTTTCCAGGTTGCTTGGTTGGCCAAAAAGGGCGTATGCGTTTTTTCCTGAATATATTCAGGAAAAAACGCATACGCCCTTTTTGGCCAAGGGCATCATTGTCGACGTTTTGCCGCTTTTCATGTGCTTTACAGGCGATTCGAATCGACCTCCTGAAATCTGTTTCCTGCAATTCTGCCTTGCTTTCAAATCCTCTTCGTTGCCTTCCCTCAATATATTTGTGGACGAGAGTTATCATTTATAACTCTGCAGGTTTGTGAATTGCAGTGCCCCTGAGTTCCATTTTTCAACTCGCTTTTTTGGGAGCTGGCCGCAAAAGCGCAGGATTGCCTCAGGCCCTCTTCTGGTTCCGGGCGGCAGGCTGAGCCTGTGGTTAATTCTTCTTCCTGATGTGAAAATAGAGTGACCTGTGCCTGTCCCAACACCTAGAGCTAGTCTCTCATTGGCTCCCCCTCTTCCCGTTCATCCTCAGGACAAATTGCAAGCTGTATGGAACAGGAGGTTAAAGGTGCTGATTCTCCAAGGAGGGAGATTGCTAGTAAAGCGGCTGGAATGGCGAACCCGAGCACAAGGAGATGAGAAATGAGGTGCGTTTTAGAAAGCTTTCCCGATCACACGGTGTACCACCTTCTGGGTTTCTCATGCATGTTTTCGATGTAGGAAGATGCCCTTGAACCTGGAGATTTGGGACCCATGGGATGGGTAACAGGCAGTATTACTTTAAAGGCTCTGCGTTTGCTCCTCCAAACTCACCAAATCTCTCAGCCCCGAGAGTGTCCACCCTTATGTCTCATCCAGCTGTGGGTCTAGATATGGTCAATCCAGGTTGCATCACAGAGCCTGAACGAATTTTGTAAGAATTTCTCTCTCTTTCACTGTCTTTGTTTCACGGGCTTTTAAAAGTAATTTATTTTTATAATGGGGTTTAGCTGCTTTTCACGGCTGTGTTTATGCCGCTTTACACCCACTTGACTCACTTCCAGAGAGATATCAATACATAGGTTTTAAGATTCTTACTAGTCAGATATATTCTTGTGCGGTGAATAGGGGGTGTTGAGTCCAGTTCACTGAGCAAGGAGTAGGTCTTTCTATTACATATTGGGTTTATGGAACGGTAGCTGAGCTCATTTGAAACCCTTGTTTTATTCATCACCCCACCTCACCTTTCCCGTTAAGCAGCCATAGTGTGTCTTCTAAACGTGTGACTCTGTTCTGTTTTGTAATTCAGTTCAAGTGTAGCGGTTTTTACATTCCCTCTATAACTGATAGCTTATGATAAGTGTCTTTTTCTGTGTGACTTATTTCACTTAGAATCGTCGTGCCTAAATCTACTCATCATGCTGCTACTAGCCTTATGACATTGATTTCATGGCTGAGTGATATTCCATTGTACATAAGGACCACCACTTCTTTATCCATTTTTCTCTTTCCAGGGATATTTAAGGTGTCATGAAGTGGAGGTTCTTGTCAACAGAGCAGCCCTAAACTTTGGGGTGCCTGTGTCTTGCTGATTTTTAGTTTTCCCAATTTATACGCCCATGAGTGGAAGTGCCCTATGCGCTCTAAGCTGTGTTTTTTCGATGTTTCAGGACACACCGTACACTTCTCCAGAGTGGCTGTTGGCAATTTACATCCCGCCCATCAGCGTAGCAAGGCTCCCATTTCTCCATGGCCTGTCCTGCATTTCTGGTTTTGACACTTTTTTCAGCATGGCCCTTTTGACCGATGGGCAGCGAGACTTCTTTGTAGTGTTGATTTGCCTTTCCAGGTTGCTTGGTTGGCCAAAAAGGGCTTATGCGTTTTTTCCTGAATATATTCAGGAAAAAACGCATACGCCCTTTTTGGCCAAGGGCATCATTGTCGACGTTTTGCCGCTTTTCATGTGCTTTACAGGCGATTCGAATCGACCTCCTGAAATCTGTTTCCTGCAATTCTGCCTTGCTTTCAAATCCTCTTCGTTGCCTTCCCTCAATATATTTGTGGACGAGAGTTATCATTTATAACTCTGCAGGTTTGTGAATTGCAGTGCCCCTGAGCTCCATTTTTCAACTCGCTTTTTTGGGAGCTGGCCGCAAAAGCGCAGGATTGCCTCAGGCCCTCTTCTGGTTCCGGGCGGCAGGCTGAGCCTGTGGTTAATTCTTCTTCCTGATGGGAAAATAGAGTGACCTGTGCCTGTCCCAACACCTAGAGCTAGTCTCTCATTGGATCCCCCTCTTCCCGTTCATCCTCAGGACAAATTGCAAGCTGTACGGAACAGGAGGTTAAAGGTGCTGATTCTCCAAGGAGGGAGATTGCTAGTAAAGCGGCTGGAATGGCGAACCCGAGCACAAGGAGATGAGAAATGAGGTGCGTTTTAGAAAGCTTTCCCGATCACATGGTGTACCACCTTCTGGGTTTCTCATGCATGTTTTCGATGTAGGAAGATGCCCTTGAACCTGGAGATTTCGGACCCATGGGATGGGTAACAGGCAGTATTACTTTAAAGGCTCTGCGTTTGCTCCCCCAACCTCACCAAAGCTCTCAGCCCCGAGAGTGTCCACCCTTATGTCTCATCCAGCTGTGGGTCTAGATATGGTCAATCCAGGTTGCATCACAGAGCCTGAACGAATTTTGTAAGAATTTCTCTCTCTTTCACTGTCTTTGTTTCACGGGCTTTTAAAAGTAATTTATTTTTATAATGGGGTTTAGCTGCTTTTCACGGCTGAGTTTGCGCCGCTTTACACCCACTTGACTCACTTCCAGAGAGATATCAATACATAGGTTTTAAGATTCTTACTAGTCAGATATATTCTTGTGCGGTGAATAGGGGGTGTTGAGTCCAGTTCACTGTGCAAGGAGTAGGTCTTTCTATTACATATTGGGTTTATGGAACGGTATCTGAGCTAATTTGAAACCCTTGTTTTATGCATCACCCCACCTCACCTTTCCCGTTAAGCAGCCATAGTGTGTTTTCTAAACGTGTGACTCTGTTCTGTTTTGTAATTCAGTTCATGTGTAGCGGTTTTTACATTCCCTCTATAAGTGATAGCTTATGATAAGTGTCTTTTTCTGTGTGACTTATTTCACTTAGAATCGTCGTGCCTAAATCCACTCATCATGCTGCTACTAGCCTTATGACATTGATTTCATGGCTGAGTGATATTCCATTGTACATAAAGACCACCACTTCTTTATGCATTTTTGTCTTTCCTGGGATATTTAAGGTGTCATGAAGTGGAGGTTCTTGTCAACAGAGCAGCCCTAAACTTTGGGTTGCCTGTGTCTTGCTGATTTTTAGTTTTCCCAATTTATACGCCCATGAGTGGAAGTGCCCTATGCGCTCTAAGCTGTGTTTTTTCGATGTTTCAGGACACACCGTACACTTCTCCAGAGTGGCTGTTGGCAATTTACATCCCGCCCATCAGCGTAGCAAGGCTCCCATTTCTCCATGGCCTGTCCTGCATTTCTGGTTTTGACACTTTTTTCAGCATGGCCCTTTTGACCGATGGGCAGCGAGACTTCTTTGTAGCGCTGATTTGCCTTTCCAGGTTGCTTGGTTGGCCAAAAAGGGCGTATGCGTTTTTTCCTGAATATATTCAGGAAAAAACGCATACGCCCTTTTTGGCCAAGGGCATCATTGTCGACGTTTTGCCGCTTTTCATGTGCTTTACAGGCGATTCGAATCGACCTCCTGAAATCTGTTTCCTGCAATTCTGCCTTGCTTTCAAATCCTCTTCGTTGCCTTCCCTCAATATATTTGTGGACGAGAGTTATCATTTATAACTCTGCAGGTTTGTGAATTGCAGTGCCCCTGAGCTCCATTTTTCAACTCGCTTTTTTGGGAGCTGGCCGCAAAAGCGCAGGATTGCCTCAGGCCCTCTTCTGGTTCCGGGCGGCAGGCTGAGCCTGTGGTTAATTCTTCTTCCTGATGGGAAAATAGAGTGACCTGTGCCTGTCCCAACACCTAGAGCTAGTCTCTCATTGGCTCCCCCTCTTCCCGTTCATCCTCAGGACAAATTGCAAGCTGTACGGAACAGGAGGTTAAAGGTGCTGGTTCTCCAAGGAGGGAGATTGCTAGTAAAGTGGCTGGAATGGCGAACCCGAGCACAAGGAGTTGAGAAATGAGGTGCGTTTTAGAAAGCTTTCCCGATCACATGGTGTACCACCTTCTGGGTTTCTCATGCATGTTTTCGATGTAGGAAGATGCCCTTGAACCTGGAGATTTGGGACCCATGGGATGGGTAACAGGCAGTATTACTTTAAAGGCTCTGCGTTTGCTCCCCCAAACTCACTAAAGCTCTCAGCCCCGAGAGTGTCCACCCTTATGTCTCATCCAGCTGTGGGTCTAGATATGGTCAATCCAGGTTGCATCACAGAGCCTGAACGAATTTTGTAAGAATTTCTCTCTCTTTCACTGTCTTTGTTTCACGGGCTTTTAAAAGTAATTTATTTTTATAATGGGGTTTAGCTGCTTTTCACGGCTGTGTTTATGCCGCTTTACACCCACTTGACTCACTTCCAGAGAGATATCAATACATAGGTTTTAAGATTCTTACTAGTCAGATATATTCTTGTGCGGTGAATAGGGGGTGTTGAGTCCAGTTCACTGAGCAAGGAGTAGGTCTTTCTATTACATATTGGGTTTATGGAACGGTAGCTGAGCTCATTTGAAACCCTTGTTTTATTCATCACCCCACCTCACCTTTCCCGTTAAGCAGCCATAGTGTGTCTTCTAAACGTGTGACTCTGTTCTGTTTTGTAATTCAGTTCAAGTGTAGCGGTTTTTTACATTCCCTCTATAACTGATAGCTTATGATAAGTGTCTTTTTCTGTGTGACTTATTTCACTTAGAATCGTCGTGCCTAAATCTACTCATCATGCTGCTACTAGCCTTATGACATTGATTTCATGGCTGAGTGATATTCCATTGTACATAAGGACCACCACTTCTTTATCCATTTTTCTCTTTCCAGGGATATTTAAGGTGTCATGAAGTGGAGGTTCTTGTCAACAGAGCAGCCCTAAACTTTGGGGTGCCTGTGTCTTGCTGATTTTTAGTTTTCCCAATTTATACGCCCATGAGTGGAAGTGCCCTATGCGCTCTAAGCTGTGTTTTTTCGATGTTTCAGGACACACCGTACACTTCTCCAGAGTGGCTGTTGGCAATTTACATCCCGCCCATCAGCGTAGCAAGGCTCCCATTTCTCCATGGCCTGTCCTGCATTTCTGGTTTTGACACTTTTTTCAGCATGGCCCTTTTGACCGATGGGCAGCGAGACTTCTTTGTAGCGCTGATTTGCCTTTCCAGGTTGCTTGGTTGGCCAAAAAGGGCGTATGCGTTTTTTCCTGAATATATTCAGGAAAAAACGCATACGCCCTTTTTGGCCAAGGGCATCATTGTCGACGTTTTGCCGCTTTTCATGTGCTTTACAGGCGATTCGAATCGACCTCCTGAAATCTGTTTCCTGCAATTCTGCCTTGCTTTCAAATCCTCTTCGTTGCCTTCCCTCAATATATTTGTGGACGAGAGTTATCATTTATAACTCTGCAGGTTTGTGAATTGCAGTGCCCCTGAGCTCCATTTTTCAACTCGCTTTTTTGGGAGCTGGCCGCAAAAGCGCAGGATTGCCTCAGGCCCTCTTCTGGTTCTGGGCGGCAGGCTGAGCCTGTGGTTAATTCTTCTTCCTGATGGGAAAATAGAGTGACCTGTGCCTGTCCCAACACCTAGAGCTAGTCTCTCATTGGCTCCCCCTCTTCCCGTTCATCCTCAGGACAAATTGCAAGCTGTACGGAACAGGAGGTTAAAGGTGCTGGTTCTCCAAGGAGGGAGATTGCTAGTAAAGCGGCTGGAATGGCGAACCCGAGCACAAGGAGTTGAGAAATGAGGTGCGTTTTAGAAAGCTTTCCCGATCACACGGTGTACCACCTTCTGGGTTTCTCATGCATGTTTTCGATGTAGGAAGATGCCCTTGAACCTGGAGATTTGGGACCCATGGGATGGGTAACAGGCAGTATTACTTTAAAGGCTCTGCGTTTGCTCCCCCAAACTCACCAAACCTCTCAGCCCCGAGAGTGTCCACCCTTATGTCTCATCCAGCTGTGGGTCTAGATATGGTCCATCCAGCTTGCATCACAGGCCCTGAACGAATTTTGTAAGAATTTCTCTCTCTTTCACTGTCTTTGTTTCACGGGCTTTTAAAAGTAATTTATTTTTATAATGGGGTTTAGCTGCTTTTCACGGCTGTGTTTATGCCGCTTTACACCCACTTGACTCACTTCCAGAGAGATATCAATACATAGGTTTTAAGATTCTTACTAGTCAGATATATTCTTGTGCGGTGAATAGGGGGTGTTGAGTCCAGTTCACTGAGCAAGGAGTAGGTCTTTCTATTACATATTGGGTTTATGGAACGGTAGCTGACCTCATTTGAAACCCTTGTTTTATTCATCACCCCACCTCACCTTTCCCGTTAAGCAGCCATAGTGTGTCTTCTAAACGTGTGACTCTGTTCTGTTTTGTAATTCAGTTCAAGTGTAGCGGTTTTTACATTCCCTCTATAACTGATAGCTTATGATAAGTGTCTTTTTCTGTGTGACTTATTTCACTTAGAATCGTCGTGCCTACATCTACTCATCATGCTGCTACTAGCCTTATGACATTGATTTCATGGCTGAGTGATATTCCATTGTACATAAGGACCACCACTTCTTTATCCATTTTTCTCTTTCCAGGGATATTTAAGGTGTCATGAAGTGGAGGTTCTTGTCAACAGAGCAGCCCTAAACTTTGGGGTGCCTGTGTCTTGCTGATTTTTAGATTTCCCAATTTATACGCCCATGAGTGGAAGTGCCCTATGCGCTCTAAGCTGTGTTTTTTCGATGTTTCAGGACACACCGTACACTTCTCCAGAGTGGCTGTTGGCAATTTACATCCCGCCCATCAGCGTAGCAAGGCTCCCATTTCTCCATGGCCTGTCCTGCATTTCTGGTTTTGACACTTTTTTCAGCATGGCCCTTTTGACCGATGGGCAGCGAGATTTCTTTGTAGCGCTGATTTGCCTTTCCAGGTTGCTTGGTTGGCCAAAAAGGGCATCATTGTCGACGTTTTGCCGCTTTTCATGTGCTTTACAGGCGATTCGAATCGACCTCCTGAAATCTGTTTCCTGCAATTCTGCCTTGCTTTCAAATCCTCTTCGTTGCCTTCCCTCAATATATTTGTGGACGAGAGTTATCATTTATAACTCTGCAGGTTTGTGAATTGCAGTGCCCCTGAGCTCCATTTTTCAACTCGCTTTTTTGGGAGCTGGCCGCAAAAGCGCAGGATTGCCTCAGGCCCTCTTCTGGTTCCGGGCGGCAGGCTGAGCCTGTGGTTAATTCTTCTTCCTGATGGGAAAATAGAGTGACCTGTGCCTGTCCCAACACCTAGAGCTAGTCTCTCATTGGCTCCCCCTCTTCCCGTTCATCCTCAGGACAAATTGCAAGCTGTATGGAACAGGAGGTTAAAGGTGCTGATTCTCCAAGGAGGGAGATTGCTAGTAAAGCGGCTGGAATGGCGAACCCGAGCACAAGGAGATGAGAAATGAGGTGCGTTTTAGAAAGCTTTCCCGATCACACGGTGTACCACCTTCTGGGTTTCTCATGCATGTTTTCGATGTAGGAAGATGCCCTTGAACCTGGAGATTTGGGACCCATGGGATGGGTAACAGGCAGTATTACTTTAAAGGCTCTGCGTTTGCTCCCCCAACCTCACCAAAGCTCTCAGCCCCGAGAGTGTCCACCCTTATGTCTCATCCAGCTGTGGGTCTAGATATGGTCAATCCAGGTTGCATCACAGAGCCTGAACGAATTTTGTAAGAATTTCTCTCTCTTTCACTGTCTTTGTTTCACGGGCTTTTAAAAGTAATTTATTTTTATAATGGGGTTTAGCTGCTTTTCACGGCTGAGTTTACGCCGCTTTATACCCACTTGACTCACTTCCAGAGAGATATCAATACATAGGTTTTAAGATTCTTACTAGTCAGATATATTCTTGTGCGGTGAATAGGGGGTGTTGAGCCCAGTTCACTGGGCAAGGAGTAGGTCTTTCTATTACATATTGGGTTTATGGAACGGTATCTGAGCTAATTTGAAACCCTTGTTTTATGCATCACCCCACCTCACCTTTCCCGTTAAGCAGCCATAGTGTGTTTTCTAAACGTGTGACTCTGTTCTGTTTTGTAATTCAGTTCAAGTGTAGCGGTTTTTACATTCCCTCTATAACTGATAGCTTATGATAAGTGTCTTTTTCTGTGTGACTTATTTCACTTAGAATCGTCGTGCCTACATCTACTCATCATGCTGCTACTAGCCTTATGACATTGATTTCATGGCTAAGTGATATTCCATTGTACATAAGGACCACCACTTCTTTATCCATTTTTCTCTTTCCAGGGATATTTAAGGTGTCATGAAGTGGAGGTTCTTGTCAACAGAGCAGCCCTAAACTTTGGGGTGCCTGTGTCTTGCTGATTTTTAGATTTCCCAATTTATACGCCCATGAGTGGAAGTGCCCTATGCGCTCTAAGCTGTGTTTTTTCGATGTTTCAGGACACACCGTACACTTCTCCAGAGTGGCTGTTGGCAATTTACATCCCGCCCATCAGCGTAGCAAGGCTCCCATTTCTCCATGGCCTGTCCTGCATTTCTGGTTTTGACACTTTTTTCAGCATGGCCCTTTTGACCGATGGGCAGCGAGACTTCTTTGTAGCGCTGATTTGCCTTTCCAGGTGGCTTGGTTGGCCAAAAAGGGCGCATGCGTTTTTTCCTGAATATATTCAGGAAAAAACGCATGCGCCCTTTTTGGCCAAGGGCATCATTGTCGCCGTTTTGCCGCATCTCATGTGCTTTACAGGCGATTCGAATCGACCTCCTGAAATTTGTTTCCTGCAATTCTGCCTTGCTTTCAAATCCTCTTCGTTGCCTTCCCTCAATATATTTGTGGACGAGAGTTATCATTTATAACTCTGCAGGTTTGTGAATTGCAGTGCCCCTGAGCTCCATTTTTCAACTCGCTTTTTTGGGAGCTGGCCGCAAAAGCGCAGGATTGCCTCAGGCCCTCTTCTGGTTCCGGGCGGCAGGCTGAGCCTGTGGTTAATTCTTCTTCCTGATGGGAAAATAGAGTGACCTGTGCCTGTCCCAACACCTAGAGCTAGTCTCTCATTGGCTCCCCCTCTTCCCGTTCATCCTCAGGACAAATTGCAAGCTGTACGGAACAGGAGGTTAAAGGTGCTGGTTCTCCAAGGAGGGAGATTGCTAGTAAAGCGGCTGGAATGGCGAACCCGAGCACAAGGAGTTGAGAAATGAGGTGCGTTTTAGAAAGCTTTCCCGATCACACGGTGTACCACCTTCTGGGTTTCTCATGCATGTTTTCGATGTAGGAAGATGCCCTTGAACCTGGAGATTTGGGACCCATGGGATGGGTAACAGGCAGTATTACTTTAAAGGCTCTGCGTTTGCTCCCCCAAACTCACCAAACCTCTCAGCCCCGAGAGTGTCCACCCTTATGTCTCATCCAGCTGTGGGTCTAGATATGGTCCATCCAGCTTGCATCACAGGCCCTGAACGAATTTTGTAAGAATTTCTCTCTCTTTCACTGTCTTTGTTTCACGGGCTTTTAAAAGTAATTTATTTTTATAATGGGGTTTAGCTGCTTTTCACGGCTGTGTTTATGCCGCTTTATACCCACTTGACTCACTTCCAGAGAGATATCAATACATAGGTTTTAAGATTCTTACTAGTCAGATATATTCTTGTGCGGTGAATAGGGGGTGTTGAGTCCAGTTCACTGAGCAAGGAGTAGGTCTTTCTATTACATATTGGGTTTATGGAACGGTAGCTGACCTCATTTGAAACCCTTGTTTTATTCATCACCCCACCTCACCTTTCCCGTTAAGCAGCCATAGTGTGTCTTCTAAACGTGTGACTCTGTTCTGTTTTGTAATTCAGTTCAAGTGTAGCGGTTTTTACATTCCCTCTATAACTGATAGCTTATGATAAGTGTCTTTTTCTGTGTGACTTATTTCACTTAGAATCGTCGTGCCTACATCTACTCATCATGCTGCTACTAGCCTTATGACATTGATTTCATGGCTGAGTGATATTCCATTGTACATAAGGACCACCACTTCTTTATCCATTTTTCTCTTTCCAGGGATATTTAAGGTGTCATGAAGTGGAGGTTCTTGTCAACAGAGCAGCCCTAAACTTTGGGGTGCCTGTGTCTTGCTGATTTTTAGATTTCCCAATTTATACGCCCATGAGTGGAAGTGCCCTATGCGCTCTAAGCTGTGTTTTTTCGATGTTTCAGGACACACCGTACACTTCTCCAGAGTGGCTGTTGGCAATTTACATCCCGCCCATCAGCGTAGCAAGGCTCCCATTTCTCCATGGCCTGTCCTGCATTTCTGGTTTTGACACTTTTTTCAGCATGGCCCTTTTGACCGATGGGCAGCGAGACTTCTTTGTAGCGCTGATTTGCCTTTCCAGGTTGCTTGGTTGGCCAAAAAGGGCGTATGCGTTTTTTCCTGAATATATTCAGGAAAAAACGCATACGCCCTTTTTGGCCAAGGGCATCATTGTCGACGTTTTGCCGCTTTTCATGTGCTTTACAGGCGATTCGAATCGACCTCCTGAAATCTGTTTCCTGCAATTCTGCCTTGCTTTCAAATCCTCTTCGTTGCCTTCCCTCAATATATTTGTGGACGAGAGTTATCATTTATAACTCTGCAGGTTTGTGAATTGCAGTGCCCCTGAGCTCCATTTTTCAACTCGCTTTTTTGGGAGCTGGCCGCAAAAGCGCAGGATTGCCTCAGGCCCTCTTCTGGTTCCGGGCGGCAGGCTGAGCCTGTGGTTAATTCTTCTTCCTGATGGGAAAATACAGTGACCTGTGCCTGTCCCAACACCTAGAGCTAGTCTCTCATTGGCTCCCCCTCTTCCCGTTCATCCTCAGGACAAATTGCAAGCTGTATGGAACAGGAGGTTAAAGGTGCTGATTCTCCAAGGAGGGAGATTGCTAGTAAAGCGGCTGGAATGGCGAACCCGAGCACAAGGAGATGAGAAATGAGGTGCGTTTTAGAAAGCTTTCCCGATCACACGGTGTACCACCTTCTGGGTTTCTCATGCATGTTTTCGATGTAGGAAGATGCCCTTGAACCTGGAGATTTGGGACCCATGGGATGGGTAACAGGCAGTATTACTTTAAAGGCTCTGCGTTTGCTACCCCAACCTCACCAAAGCTCTCAGGCCCGAGAGTGTCCACCCTTATGTCTCATCCAGCTGTGGGTCTAGATATGGTCCATCCAGGTTGCATCACAGCCCCTGAACGAATTTTGTAAGAATTTCTCTCTCTTTCACTGTCTTTGTTTCACGGGCTTTTAAAAGTAATTTATTTTTATAATGGGGTTTAGCTGCTTTTCACGGCTGTGTTTATGCCGCTTTATACCCACTTGACTCACTTCCAGAGAGATATCAATACATAGGTTTTAAGATTCTTACTAGTCAGATATATTCTTGTGCGGTGAATAGGGGGTGTTGAGCCCAGTTCACTGGGCAAGGAGTAGGTCTTTCTATTACATATTGGGTTTATGGAACGGTATCTGAGCTAATTTGAAACCCTTGTTTTATTCATCACCCCACCTCACCTTTCCCGTTAAGCAGCCATAGTGTGTCTTCTAAACGTGTGACTCTGTTCTGTTTTGTAATTCAGTTCAAGTGTAGCGGTTTTTACATTCCCTCTATAACTGATAGCTTATGATAAGTGTCTTTTTCTGTGTGACTTATTTCACTTAGAATCGTCATGCCTACATCTACTCATCATGCTGCTACTAGCCTTATGACATTGATTTCATGGCTGAGTGATATTCCATTGTACATAAGGACCACCACTTCTTTATCCATTTTTCTCTTTCCAGGGATATTTAAGGTGTCATGAAGTGGAGGTTCTTGTCAACAGAGCAGCCCTAAACTTTGGGGTGCCTGTGTCTTGCTGATTTTTAGTTTTCCCAATTTATACGCCCATGAGTGGAAGTGCCCTATGCGCTCTAAGCTGTGTTTTTTCGATGTTTCAGGACACACCGTACACTTCTCCAGAGTGGCTGTTGGCAATTTACATCCCGCCCATCAGCGTAGCAAGGCTCCCATTTCTCCATGGCCTGTCCTGCATTTCTGGTTTTGACACTTTTTTCAGCATGGCCCTTTTGACCGATGGGCAGCGAGACTTCTTTGTAGCGCTGATTTGCCTTTCCAGGTTGCTTGGTTGGCCAAAAAGGGCGTATGCGTTTTTTCCTGAATATATTCAGGAAAAAACGCATACGCCCTTTTTGGCCAAGGGCATCATTGTCGACGTTTTGCCGCTTTTCATGTGCTTTACAGGCGATTCGAATCGACCTCCTGAAATTTGTTTCCTGCAATTCTGCCTTGCTTTCAAATCCTCTTCGTTGCCTTCCCTCAATATATTTGTGGACGAGAGTTATCATTTATAACTCTGCAGGTTTGTGAATTGCAGTGCCCCTGAGCTCCATTTTTCAACTCGCTTTTTTGGGAGCTGGCCGCAAAAGCACAGGATTGCCTCAGGCCCTCTTCTGGTTCCGGGCGGCAGGCTGAGCCTGTGGTTAATTCTTCTTCCTGATGGGAAAATAGAGTGACCTGTGCCTGTCCCAACACCTAGAGCTAGTCTCTCATTGGCTCCCCCTCTTCCCGTTCATCCTCAGGACAAATTGCAAGCTGTATGGAACAGGAGGTTAAAGGTGCTGATTCTCCAAGGAGGGAGATTGCTAGTAAAGCGGCTGGAATGGCGAACCCGAGCACAAGGAGATGAGAAATGAGGTGCGTTTTAGAAAGCTTTCCCGATCACACGGTGTACCACCTTCTGGGTTTCTCATGCATGTTTTCGATGTAGGAAGATGCCCTTGAACCTGGAGATTTGGGACCCATGGGATGGGTAACAGGGAGTACTACTTTAAAGGCTCTGCGTTTGCTACCCCACCTCACCAAAGCTCTCAGCCCCGAGAGTGTCCACCCTTATGTCTCATCCAGCTGTGGGTCTAGATATGGTCAATCCAGGTTGCATCACAGAGCCTGAACGAATTTTGTAAGAATTTCTCTCTCTTTCACTGTCTTTGTTTCACGGGCTTTTAAAAGTAATTTATTTTTATACTGGGGTTTAGCTGCTTTTCACGGCTGAGTTTACGCCGCTTTATACCCACTTGACTCACTTCCAGAGAGATATCAATACATAGGTTTTAAGATTCTTACTAGTCAGATATATTCTTGTGCGGTGAATAGGGGGTGTTGAGTCCAGTTCACTGGGCAAGGAGTAGGTCTTTCTATTACATATTGGGTTTATGGAACGGTATCTGAGCTAATTTGAAACCCTTGTTTTATGCATCACCCCACCTCACCTTTCCCGTTAAGCAGCCATAGTGTGTCTTCTAAACGTGTGACTCTGTTCTGTTTTGTAATTCAGTTCAAGTGTAGCGGTTTTTACATTTCCTCTATAACTGATAGCTTATGATAAGTGTCTTTTTCTGTGTGACTTATTTCACTTAGAATCGTCGTGCCTAAATCTACTCATTATGCTGCTACTAGCCTTATGACATTGATTTCATGGCTGAGTGATATTCCATTGTACATAAGGACCACCACTTCTTTATCCATTTTTCTCTTTCCAGGGATATTTAAGGTGTCATGAAGTGGAGGTTCTTGTCAACAGAGCAGCCCTAAACTTTGGGGTGCCTGTGTCTTGCTGATTTTTAGTTTTCCCAATTTATACGCCCATGAGTGGAAGTGCCCTATGCGCTCTAAGCTGTGTTTTTTCGATGTTTCAGGACACACCGTACACTTCTCCAGAGTGGCTGTTGGCAATTTACATCCCGCCCATCAGCGTAGCAAGGCTCCCATTTCTCCATGGCCTGTCCTGCATTTCTGGTTTTGACACTTTTTTCAGCATGGCCCTTTTGACCGATGGGCAGCGAGACTTCTTTGTAGCGCTGATTTGCCTTTCCATGTTGCTTGGTTGGCCAAAAAGGGCGTATGCGTTTTTTCCTGAATATATTCAGGAAAAAACGCATACGCCCTTTTTGGCCAAGGGCATCATTGTCGACGTTTTGCTGCTTTTCATGTGCTTTACAGGCGATTCGAATCGACCTCCTGAAATCTGTTTCCTGCAATTCTGCCTTGCTTTCAAATCCTCTTCGTTGCCTTCCCTCAATATATTTGTGGACGAGAGTTATCATTTATAACTCTGCAGGTTTGTGAATTGCAGTGCCCCTGAGCACCATTTTTCAACTCGCTTTTTTGGGAGCTGGCCGCAAATGCGCAGGATTGCCTCAGGCCCTCTTCTGGTTCCGGGCGGCAGGCTGAGCCTGTGGTTAATTCTTCTTCCTGATGGGAAAATAGAGTGACCTGTGCCTGTCCCAACACCTAGAGCTAGTCTCTCATTGGATCCCCCTCTTCCCGTTCATCCTCAGGACAAATTGCAAGCTGTACGGAACAGGAGGTTAAAGGTGCTGATTCTCCAAGGAGGGAGATTGCTAGTAAAGCGGCTGGAATGGTGAACCCGAGCACAAGGAGATGAGAAATGAGGTGCGTTTTAGAAAGCTTTCCCGATCACACGGTGTACCACCTTCTGGGTTTCTCATGCATGTTTTCGATGTAGGAAGATGCCCTTGAACCTGGAGATTTGGGACCCATGGGATGGGTAACAGGCAGTATTACTTTAAAGGCTCTGCGTTTGCTCCCCAACCTCACCAAAGCTCTCAGCCCCGAGAGTGTCCACCCTTATGTCTCATCCAGCTGTGGGTCTAGATATGGTCAATCCAGGTTGCATCACAGAGCCTGAACGAATTTTGTAAGAATTTCTCTCTCTTTCACTGTCTTTGTTTCACGGGCTTTTAAAAGTAATTTATTTTTATACTGGGGTTTAGCTGCTTTTCACGGCTGAGTTTACGCCGCTTTACACCCACTTGACTCACTTCCAGAGAGATATCAATACATAGGTTTTAAGATTCTTACTAGTCAGATATATTCTTCTGCGGTGAATAGGGGGTGTTGAGTCCAGTTCACTGGGCAAGGAGTAGGTCTTTCTATTACATATTGGGTTTATGGAACGGTATCTGAGCTAATTTGAAACCCTTGTTTTATGCATCACCCCACCTCACCTTTCCCGTTAAGCAGCCATACTGTGTTTTCTAAACTTTTGACTCTGTTCTGTTTTGTAATTCAGTTCATGTGTAGCGGTTTTTACATTCCCTTTATAAGTGATAGCTTATGATAAGTGTCTTTTTCTGTGTGACTTATTTCACTTAGAATCGTCGTGCCTAAATCCACTCATCATGCTGCTACTAGCCTTATGACATTGATTTCATGGCTGAGTGATATTCCATTGTACATAAGGACCACCACTTCTTTATCCATTTTTCTCTTTCCTGGGATATTTAAGGTGTCATGAAGTGGAGGTTCTTGTCAACAGAGCAGCCCTAAACTTTGGGTTGCCTGTGTCTTGCTGATTTTTAGTTTTCCCAATTTATACGCCCATGAGTGGAAGTGCCCTATGCGCTCTAAGCTGTGTTTTTTCGATGTTTCAGGACACACCGTACACTTCTCCAGAGTGGCTGTTGGCAATTTACATCCCGCCCATCAGCGTAGCAAGGCTCCCATTTCTCCATGGCCTGTCCTGCATTTCTGGTTTTGACACTTTTTTCAGCATGGCCCTTTTGACCGATGGGCAGCGAGACTTCTTTGTAGCGCTGATTTGCCTTTCCAGGTTGCTTGGTTGGCCAAAAAGGGCGTATGCGTTTTTTCCTGAATATATTCAGGAAAAACCGCATACGCCCTTTTTGGCCAAGGGCATCATTGTCGACGTTTTGCCGCTTTTCATGTGCTTTACAGGCGATTCGAATCGACCTCCTGAAATCTGTTTCCTGCAATTCTGCCTTGCTTTCAAATCCTCTTCGTTGCCTTCCCTCAATATATTTGTGGACGAGAGTTATCATTTATAACTCTGCAGGTTTGTGAATTGCAGTGCCCCTGAGCTCCATTTTTCAACTCGCTTTTTTGGGAGCTGGCCGCAAAAGCGCAGGATTGCCTCAGGCCCTCTTCTGGTTCCGGGCGGCAGGCTGAGCCTGTGGTTAATTCTTCTTCCTGATGGGAAAATAGAGTGACCTGTGCCTGTCCCAACACCTAGAGCTAGTCTCTCATTGGCTCCCCCTCTTCCCGTTCATCCTCAGGACAAATTGCAAGCTGTACGGAACAGGAGGTTAAAGGTGCTGGTTCTCCAAGGAGGGAGATTGCTAGTAAAGTGGCTGGAATGGCGAACCCGAGCACAAGGAGTTGAGAAATGAGGTGCGTTTTAGAAAGCTTTCCCGATCACACGGTGTACCACCTTCTGTGTTTCTCATGCATGTTTTCGATGTAGGAAGATGCCCTTGAACCTGGAGATTTGGGACCCATGGGATGGGTAACAGGCAGTATTACTTTAAAGGCTCTGCGTTTGCTCCCCCAAACTCACCAAACCTCTCAGCCCCGAGAGTGTCCACCCTTATGTCTCATCCAGCTGTGGGTCTAGATATGGTCCATCCAGGTTGCATCACAGCCCCTGAACGAATTTTGTAAGAATTTCTCTCTCTTTCACTGTCTTTGTTTCACGGGCTTTTAAAAGTAATTTATTTTTATAATGGGGTTTAGCTGCTTTTCACGGCTGTGTTTATGCCGCTTTACACCCACTTGACTCACTTCCAGAGAGATATCAATACATAGGTTTTAAGATTCTTACTAGTCAGATATATTCTTGTGCGGTGAATAGGGGGTGTTGAGTCCAGTTCACTGAGCAAGGAGTAGGTCTTTCTATTACATATTGGGTTTATGGAACGGTAGCTGAGCTCATTTGAAACCCTTGTTTTATTCATCACCCCACCTCACCTTTCCTGTTAAGCAGCCATAGTGTGTCTTCTAAACGTGTGACTCTGTTCTGCTTTGTAATTCAGTTCAAGTGTAGCGGTTTTTACATTCCCTCTATAACTGATAGCTTATGATAAGTGTCTTTTTCTGTGTGACTTATTTCACTTAGAATCGTCGTGCCTACATCTACTCATCATGCTGCTACTAGCCTTATGACATTGATTTCATGGCTAAGTGATATTCCATTGTACATAAGGACCACCACTTCTTTATCCATTTTTCTCTTTCCAGGGATATTTAAGGTGTCATGAAGTGGAGGTTCTTGTCAACAGAGCAGCCCTAAACTTTGGGGTGCCTGTGTCTTGCTGATTTTTAGATTTCCCAATTTATACGCCCATGAGTGGAAGTGCCCTATGCGCTCTAAGCTGTGTTTTTTCGATGTTTCAGGACACACCGTACACTTCTCCAGAGTGGCTGTTGGCAATTTACATCCCGCCCATCAGCGTAGCAAGGCTCCCATTTCTCCATGGCCTGTCCTGCATTTCTGGTTTTGACACTTTTTTCAGCATGGCCCTTTTGACCGATGGGCAGCGAGACTTCTTTGTAGCGCTGATTTGCCTTTCCAGGTGGCTTGGTTGGCCAAAAAGGGCGCATGCGTTTTTTCCTGAATATATTCAGGAAAAAACGCATGCGCCCTTTTTGGCCAAGGGCATCATTGTCGCCGTTTTGCCGCATCTCATGTGCTTTACAGGCGATTCGAATCGACCTCCTGAAATTTGTTTCCTGCAATTCTGCCTTGCTTTCAAATCCTCTTCGTTGCCTTCCCTCAATATATTTGTGGACGAGAGTTATCATTTATAACTCTGCAGGTTTGTGAATTGCAGTGCCCCTGAGCTCCATTTTTCAACTCGCTTTTTTGGGAGCTGGCCGCAAAAGCGCAGGATTGCCTCAGGCCCTCTTCTGGTTCCGGGCGGCAGGCTGAGCCTGTGGTTAATTCTTCTTCCTGATGGGAAAATAGAGTGACCTGTGCCTGTCCCAACACCTAGAGCTAGTCTCTCATTGGCTCCCCCTCTTCCCGTTCATCCTCAGGACAAATTGCAAGCTGTACGGAACAGGAGGTTAAAGGTGCTGGTTCTCCAAGGAGGGAGATTGCTAGTAAAGCGGCTGGAATGGCGAACCCGAGCACAAGGAGTTGAGAAATGAGGTGCGTTTTAGAAAGCTTTCCCGATCACACGGTGTACCACCTTCTGGGTTTCTCATGCATGTTTTCGATGTAGGAAGATGCCCTTGAACCTGGAGATTTGGGACCCATGGGATGGGTAACAGGCAGTATTACTTTAAAGGCTCTGCGTTTGCTCCCCCAAACTCACCAAACCTCTCAGCCCCGAGAGTGTCCACCCTTATGTCTCAGCCAGCTGTGGGTCTAGATATGGTCCATCCAGCTTGCATCACAGGCCCTGAACGAATTTTGTAAGAATTTCTCTCTCTTTCACTGTCTTTGTTTCACGGGCTTTTAAAAGTAATTTATTTTTATAATGGGGTTTAGCTGCTTTTCACGGCTGTGTTTATGCCGCTTTATACCCACTTGACTCACTTCCAGAGAGATATCAATACATAGGTTTTAAGATTCTTACTAGTCAGATATATTCTTGTGCGGTGAATAGGGGGTGTTGAGTCCAGTTCACTGAGCAAGGAGTAGGTCTTTCTATTACATATTGGGTTTATGGAACGGTAGCTGACCTCATTTGAAACCCTTGTTTTATTCATCACCCCACCTCACCTTTCCCGTTAAGCAGCCATAGTGTGTCTTCTAAACGTGTGACTCTGTTCTGTTTTGTAATTCAGTTCAAGTGTAGCGGTTTTTACATTCCCTCTATAACTGATAGCTTATGATAAGTGTCTTTTTCTGTGTGACTTATTTCACTTAGAATCGTCGTGCCTACATCTACTCATCATGCTGCTACTAGCCTTATGACATTGATTTCATGGCTGAGTGATATTCCATTGTACATAAGGACCACCACTTCTTTATCCATTTTTCTCTTTCCAGGGATATTTAAGGTGTCATGAAGTGGAGGTTCTTGTCAACAGAGCAGCCCTAAACTTTGGGGTGCCTGTGTCTTGCTGATTTTTAGATTTCCCAATTTATTCGCCCATGAGTGGAAGTGCCCTATGCGCTCTAAGCTGTGTTTTTTCGATGTTTCAGGACACACCGTACACTTCTCCAGAGTGGCTGTTGGCAATTTACATCCCGCCCATCAGCGTAGCAAGGCTCCCATTTCTCCATGGCCTGTCCTGCATTTCTGGTTTTGACACTTTTTTCAGCATGGCCCTTTTGACCGATGGGCAGCGAGACTTCTTTGTAGCGCTGATTTGCCTTTCCAGGTTGCTTGGTTGGCCAAAAAGGGCGTATGCGTTTTTTCCTGAATATATTCAGGAAAAAACGCATACGCCCTTTTTGGCCAAGGGCATCATTGTCGACGTTTTGCCGCTTTTCATGTGCTTTACAGGCGATTCGAATCGACCTCCTGAAATCTGTTTCCTGCAATTCTGCCTTGCTTTCAAATCCTCTTCGTTGCCTTCCCTCAATATATTTGTGGACGAGAGTTATCATTTATAACTCTGCAGGTTTGTGAATTGCAGTGCCCCTGAGCTCCATTTTTCAACTCGCTTTTTTGGGAGCTGGCCGCAAAAGCGCAGGATTGCCTCAGGCCCTCTTCTGGTTCCGGGCGGCAGGCTGAGCCTGTGGTTAATTCTTCTTCCTGATGGGAAAATACAGTGACCTGTGCCTGTCCCAACACCTAGAGCTAGTCTCTCATTGGCTCCCCCTCTTCCCGTTCATCCTCAGGACAAATTGCAAGCTGTATGGAACAGGAGGTTAAAGGTGCTGATTCTCCAAGGAGGGAGATTGCTAGTAAAGCGGCTGGAATGGCGAACCCGAGCACAAGGAGATGAGAAATGAGGTGCGTTTTAGAAAGCTTTCCCGATCACACGGTGTACCACCTTCTGGGTTTCTCATGCATGTTTTCGATGTAGGAAGATGCCCTTGAACCTGGAGATTTGGGACCCATGGGATGGGTAACAGGCAGTATTACTTTAAAGGCTCTGCGTTTGCTACCCCAACCTCACCAAAGCTCTCAGGCCCGAGAGTGTCCACCCTTATGTCTCATCCAGCTGTGGGTCTAGATATGGTCCATCCAGGTTGCATCACAGCCCCTGAACGAATTTTGTAAGAATTTCTCTCTCTTTCACTGTCTTTGTTTCACGGGCTTTTAAAAGTAATTTATTTTTATAATGGGGTTTAGCTGCTTTTCACGGCTGTGTTTATGCCGCTTTATACCCACTTGACTCACTTCCAGAGAGATATCAATACATAGGTTTTAAGATTCTTACTAGTCAGATATATTCTTGTGCGGTGAATAGGGGGTGTTGAGCCCAGTTCACTGGGCAAGGAGTAGGTCTTTCTATTACATATTGGGTTTATGGAACGGTATCTGAGCTAATTTGAAACCCTTGTTTTATTCATCACCCCACCTCACCTTTCCCGTTAAGCAGCCATAGTGTGTCTTCTAAACGTGTGACTCTGTTCTGTTTTGTAATTCAGTTCAAGTGTAGCGGTTTTTACATTCCCTCTATAACTGATAGCTTATGATAAGTGTCTTTTTCTGTGTGACTTATTTCACTTAGAATCGTCATGCCTACATCTACTCATCATGCTGCTACTAGCCTTATGACATTGATTTCATGGCTGAGTGATATTCCATTGTACATAAGGACCACCACTTCTTTATCCATTTTTCTCTTTCCAGGGATATTTAAGGTGTCATGAAGTGGAGGTTCTTGTCAACAGAGCAGCCCTAAACTTTGGGGTGCCTGTGTCTTGCTGATTTTTAGTTTTCCCAATTTATACGCCCATGAGTGGAAGTGCCCTATGCGCTCTAAGCTGTGTTTTTTCGATGTTTCAGGACACACCGTACACTTCTCCAGAGTGGCTGTTGGCAATTTACATCCCGCCCATCAGCGTAGCAAGGCTCCCATTTCTCCATGGCCTGTCCTGCATTTCTGGTTTTGACACTTTTTTCAGCATGGCCCTTTTGACCGATGGGCAGCGAGACTTCTTTGTAGCGCTGATTTGCCTTTCCAGGTTGCTTGGTTGGCCAAAAAGGGCGTATGCGTTTTTTCCTGAATATATTCAGGAAAAAACGCATACGCCCTTTTTGGCCAAGGGCATCATTGTCGACGTTTTGCCGCTTTTCATGTGCTTTACAGGCGATTCGAATCGACCTCCTGAAATTTGTTTCCTGCAATTCTGCCTTGCTTTCAAATCCTCTTCGTTGCCTTCCCTCAATATATTTGTGGACGAGAGTTATCATTTATAACTCTGCAGGTTTGTGAATTGCAGTGCCCCTGAGCTCCATTTTTCAACTCGCTTTTTTGGGAGCTGGCCGCAAAAGCACAGGATTGCCTCAGGCCCTCTTCTGGTTCCGGGCGGCAGGCTGAGCCTGTGGTTAATTCTTCTTCCTGATGGGAAAATAGAGTGACCTGTGCCTGTCCCAACACCTAGAGCTAGTCTCTCATTGGCTCCCCCTCTTCCCGTTCATCCTCAGGACAAATTGCAAGCTGTATGGAACAGGAGGTTAAAGGTGCTGATTCTCCAAGGAGGGAGATTGCTAGTAAAGCGGCTGGAATGGCGAACCCGAGCACAAGGAGATGAGAAATGAGGTGCGTTTTAGAAAGCTTTCCCGATCACACGGTGTACCACCTTCTGGGTTTCTCATGCATGTTTTCGATGTAGGAAGATGCCCTTGAACCTGGAGATTTGGGACCCATGGGATGGGTAACAGGGAGTACTACTTTAAAGGCTCTGCGTTTGCTACCCCACCTCACCAAAGCTCTCAGCCCCGAGAGTGTCCACCCTTATGTCTCATCCAGCTGTGGGTCTAGATATGGTCAATCCAGGTTGCATCACAGAGCCTGAACGAATTTTGTAAGAATTTCTCTCTCTTTCACTGTCTTTGTTTCACGGGCTTTTAAAAGTAATTTATTTTTATACTGGGGTTTAGCTGCTTTTCACGGCTGAGTTTACGCCGCTTTATACCCACTTGACTCACTTCCAGAGAGATATCAATACATAGGTTTTAAGATTCTTACTAGTCAGATATATTCTTGTGCGGTGAATAGGGGGTGTTGAGTCCAGTTCACTGGGCAAGGAGTAGGTCTTTCTATTACATATTGGGTTTATGGAACGGTATCTGAGCTAATTTGAAACCCTTGTTTTATGCATCACCCCACCTCACCTTTCCCGTTAAGCAGCCATAGTGTGTCTTCTAAACGTGTGACTCTGTTCTGTTTTGTAATTCAGTTCAAGTGTAGCGGTTTTTACATTTCCTCTATAACTGATAGCTTATGATAAGTGTCTTTTTCTGTGTGACTTATTTCACTTAGAATCGTCGTGCCTAAATCTACTCATTATGCTGCTACTAGCCTTATGACATTGATTTCATGGCTGAGTGATATTCCATTGTACATAAGGACCACCACTTCTTTATCCATTTTTCTCTTTCCAGGGATATTTAAGGTGTCATGAAGTGGAGGTTCTTGTCAACAGAGCAGCCCTAAACTTTGGGGTGCCTGTGTCTTGCTGATTTTTAGTTTTCCCAATTTATACGCCCATGAGTGGAAGTGCCCTATGCGCTCTAAGCTGTGTTTTTTCGATGTTTCAGGACACACCGTACACTTCTCCAGAGTGGCTGTTGGCAATTTACATCCCGCCCATCAGCGTAGCAAGGCTCCCATTTCTCCATGGCCTGTCCTGCATTTCTGGTTTTGACACTTTTTTCAGCATGGCCCTTTTGACCGATGGGCAGCGAGACTTCTTTGTAGCGCTGATTTGCCTTTCCATGTTGCTTGGTTGGCCAAAAAGGGCGTATGCGTTTTTTCCTGAATATATTCAGGAAAAAACGCATACGCCCTTTTTGGCCAAGGGCATCATTGTCGACGTTTTGCTGCTTTTCATGTGCTTTACAGGCGATTCGAATCGACCTCCTGAAATCTGTTTCCTGCAATTCTGCCTTGCTTTCAAATCCTCTTCGTTGCCTTCCCTCAATATATTTGTGGACGAGAGTTATCATTTATAACTCTGCAGGTTTGTGAATTGCAGTGCCCCTGAGCACCATTTTTCAACTCGCTTTTTTGGGAGCTGGCCGCAAATGCGCAGGATTGCCTCAGGCCCTCTTCTGGTTCCGGGCGGCAGGCTGAGCCTGTGGTTAATTCTTCTTCCTGATGGGAAAATAGAGTGACCTGTGCCTGTCCCAACACCTAGAGCTAGTCTCTCATTGGATCCCCCTCTTCCCGTTCATCCTCAGGACAAATTGCAAGCTGTACGGAACAGGAGGTTAAAGGTGCTGATTCTCCAAGGAGGGAGATTGCTAGTAAAGCGGCTGGAATGGTGAACCCGAGCACAAGGAGATGAGAAATGAGGTGCGTTTTAGAAAGCTTTCCCGATCACACGGTGTACCACCTTCTGGGTTTCTCATGCATGTTTTCGATGTAGGAAGATGCCCTTGAACCTGGAGATTTGGGACCCATGGGATGGGTAACAGGCAGTATTACTTTAAAGGCTCTGCGTTTGCTCCCCAACCTCACCAAAGCTCTCAGCCCCGAGAGTGTCCACCCTTATGTCTCATCCAGCTGTGGGTCTAGATATGGTCAATCCAGGTTGCATCACAGAGCCTGAACGAATTTTGTAAGAATTTCTCTCTCTTTCACTGTCTTTGTTTCACGGGCTTTTAAAAGTAATTTATTTTTATACTGGGGTTTAGCTGCTTTTCACGGCTGAGTTTACGCCGCTTTACACCCACTTGACTCACTTCCAGAGAGATATCAATACATAGGTTTTAAGATTCTTACTAGTCAGATATATTCTTCTGCGGTGAATAGGGGGTGTTGAGTCCAGTTCACTGGGCAAGGAGTAGGTCTTTCTATTACATATTGGGTTTATGGAACGGTATCTGAGCTAATTTGAAACCCTTGTTTTATGCATCACCCCACCTCACCTTTCCCGTTAAGCAGCCATACTGTGTTTTCTAAACTTTTGACTCTGTTCTGTTTTGTAATTCAGTTCATGTGTAGCGGTTTTTACATTCCCTTTATAAGTGATAGCTTATGATAAGTGTCTTTTTCTGTGTGACTTATTTCACTTAGAATCGTCGTGCCTAAATCCACTCATCATGCTGCTACTAGCCTTATGACATTGATTTCATGGCTGAGTGATATTCCATTGTACATAAGGACCACCACTTCTTTATCCATTTTTCTCTTTCCTGGGATATTTAAGGTGTCATGAAGTGGAGGTTCTTGTCAACAGAGCAGCCCTAAACTTTGGGTTGCCTGTGTCTTGCTGATTTTTAGTTTTCCCAATTTATACGCCCATGAGTGGAAGTGCCCTATGCGCTCTAAGCTGTGTTTTTTCGATGTTTCAGGACACACCGTACACTTCTCCAGAGTGGCTGTTGGCAATTTACATCCCGCCCATCAGCGTAGCAAGGCTCCCATTTCTCCATGGCCTGTCCTGCATTTCTGGTTTTGACACTTTTTTCAGCATGGCCCTTTTGACCGATGGGCAGCGAGACTTCTTTGTAGCGCTGATTTGCCTTTCCAGGTTGCTTGGTTGGCCAAAAAGGGCGTATGCGTTTTTTCCTGAATATATTCAGGAAAAACCGCATACGCCCTTTTTGGCCAAGGGCATCATTGTCGACGTTTTGCCGCTTTTCATGTGCTTTACAGGCGATTCGAATCGACCTCCTGAAATCTGTTTCCTGCAATTCTGCCTTGCTTTCAAATCCTCTTCGTTGCCTTCCCTCAATATATTTGTGGACGAGAGTTATCATTTATAACTCTGCAGGTTTGTGAATTGCAGTGCCCCTGAGCTCCATTTTTCAACTCGCTTTTTTGGGAGCTGGCCGCAAAAGCGCAGGATTGCCTCAGGCCCTCTTCTGGTTCCGGGCGGCAGGCTGAGCCTGTGGTTAATTCTTCTTCCTGATGGGAAAATAGAGTGACCTGTGCCTGTCCCAACACCTAGAGCTAGTCTCTCATTGGCTCCCCCTCTTCCCGTTCATCCTCAGGACAAATTGCAAGCTGTACGGAACAGGAGGTTAAAGGTGCTGGTTCTCCAAGGAGGGAGATTGCTAGTAAAGCGGCTGGAATGGCGAACCCGAGCACAAGGAGTTGAGAAATGAGGTGCGTTTTAGAAAGCTTTCCCGATCACACGGTGTACCACCTTCTGGGTTTCTCATGCATGTTTTCGATGTAGGAAGATGCCCTTGAACCTGGAGATTTGGGACCCATGGGATGGGTAACAGGCAGTATTACTTTAAAGGCTCTGCGTTTGCTCCCCCAAACTCACCAAAGCTCTCAGCCCCGAGAGTGTCCATCCTTATGTCTCATCCAGCTGTGGGTCTAGATATGGTCAATCCAGGTTGCATCACAGCCCCTGAACGAATTTTGTAAGAATTTCTCTCTCTTTCACTGTCTTTGTTTCACGGGCTTTTAAAAGTAATTTATTTTTATAATGGGGTTTAGCTGCTTTTCACGGCTGTGTTTATGCCGCTTTACACCCACTTGACTCACTTCCAGAGAGATATCAATACATAGGTTTTAAGATTCTTACTAGTCAGATATATTCTTGTGCGGTGAATAGGGGGTGTTGAGTCCAGTTCACTGAGCAAGGAGTAGGTCTTTCTATTACATATTGGGTTTATGGAACGGTAGCTGACCTCATTTGAAACCCTTGTTTTATTCATCACCCCACCTCACCTTTCCCGTTAAGCAGCCATAGTGTGTCTTCTAAACGTGTGACTCTGTTCTGTTTTGTAATTCAGTTCAAGTGTAGCGGTTTTTACATTCCCTCTATAACTGATAGCTTATGATAAGTGTCTTTTTCTGTGTGACTTATTTCACTTAGAATCGTCGTGCCTAAATCTACTCATCATGCTGCTACTAGCCTTATGACATTGATTTCATGGCTGAGTGATATTCCATTGTACATAAGGACCACCACTTCTTTATCCATTTTTCTCTTTCCAGGGATATTTAAGGTGTCATGAAGTGGAGGTTCTTGTCAACAGAGCAGCCCTAAACTTTGGGGTGCCTGTGTCTTGCTGATTTTTAGTTTTCCCAATTTATACG
The DNA here is from genome assembly GCF_028023285.1 of Balaenoptera ricei. Lineage (NCBI taxonomy): Eukaryota > Metazoa > Chordata > Mammalia > Artiodactyla > Balaenopteridae > Balaenoptera > Balaenoptera ricei. Next base: position 350,423 of record NW_026777456.1, read on the forward strand.
CCCATGAGTGGAAGTGCCCTATGCGCTCTAAGCTGTGTTTTTTCGATGTTTCAGGACACACCGTACACTTCTCCAGAGTGGCTGTTGGCAATTTACATCCCGCCCATCAGCGTAGCAAGGCTCCCATTTCTCCATGGCCTGTCCTGCATTTCTGGTTTTGACACTTTTTTCAGCATGGCCCTTTTGACCGATGGGCAGCGAGACTTCTTTGTAGCGCTGATTTGCCTTTCCAGGTTGCTTGGTTGGCCAAAAAGGGCGTATGCGTTTTTTCCTGAATATATTCAGGAAAAAACGCATACGCCCTTTTTGGCCAAGGGCATCATTGTCGACGTTTTGCCGCTTTTCATGTGCTTTACAGGCGATTCGAATCAACCTCCTGAAATCTGTTTCCTGCAATTCTGCCTTGCTTTCAAATCCTCTTCGTTGCCTTCCCTCAATATATTTGTGGACGAGAGTTATCATTTATAACTCTGCAGGTTTGTGAATTGCAGTGCCCCTGAGCTCCATTTTTCAACTCGCTTTTTTGGGAGCTGGCCGCAAAAGCGCAGGATTGCCTCAGGCCCTCTTCTGGTTCCGGGCGGCAGGCTGAGCCTGTGGTTAATTCTTCTTCCTGATGGGAAAATAGAGTGACCTGTGCCTGTCCGAACACCTAGAGCTAGTCTCTCATTGGCTCCCCCTCTTCCCGTTCATCCTCAGGACAAATTGCAAGCTGTACAGAACAGGAGGTTAAAGGTGCTGGTTCTCCAAGGAGGGAGATTGCTAGTAAAGCGGCTGGAATGGCGAACCCGAGCACAAGGAGTTGAGAAATGAGGTGCGTTTTAGAAAGCTTTCCCGATCACACGGTGTACCACCTTCTGGGTTTCTCATGCATGTTTTCGATGTAGGAAGATGCCCTTGAACCTGGAGATTTGGGACCCATGGGATGGGTAACAGGCAGTATTACTTTAAAGGCTCTGCGTTTGCTCCCCCAAACTCACCAAACCTCTCAGCCCCGAGAGTGTCCACCCTTATGTCTCATCCAGCTGTGGGTCTAGATATGGTCCATCCAGCTTGCATCACAGGCCCTGAACGAATTTTGTAAGAATTTCTCTCTCTTTCACTGTCTTTGTTTCACGGGCTTTTAAAAGTAATTTATTTTTATAATGGGGTTTAGCTGCTTTTCACGGCTGTGTTTATGCCGCTTTACACCCACTTGACTCACTTCCAGAGAGATATCAATACATAGGTTTTAAGATTCTTACTAGTCAGATATATTCTTGTGCGGTGAATAGGGGGTGTTGAGTCCAGTTCACTGAGCAAGGAGTAGGTCTTTCTATTACATATTGGGTTTATGGAACGGTAGCTGACCTCATTTGAAACCCTTGTTTTATTCATCACCCCACCTCACCTTTCCCGTTAAGCAGCCATAGTGTGTCTTCTAAACGTGTGACTCTGTTCTGTTTTGTAATTCAGTTCAAGTGTAGCGGTTTTTACATTCCCTCTATAACTGATAGCTTATGATAAGTGTCTTTTTCTGTGTGACTTATTTCACTTAGAATCGTCGTGCCTACATCTACTCATCATGCTGCTACTAGCCTTATGACATTGATTTCATGGCTGAGTGATATTCCATTGTACATAAGGACCACCACTTCTTTATCCATTTTTCTCTTTCCAGGGATATTTAAGGTGTCATGAAGTGGAGGTTCTTGTCAACAGAGCAGCCCTAAACTTTGGGGTGCCTGTGTCTTGCTGATTTTTAGATTTCCCAATTTATACGCCCATGAGTGGAAGTGCCCTATGCGCTCTAAGCTGTGTTTTTTCGATGTTTCAGGACACACCGTACACTTCTCCAGAGTGGCTGTTGGCAATTTACATCCCGCCCATCAGCGTAGCAAGGCTCCCATTTCTCCATGGCCTGTCCTGCATTTCTGGTTTTGACACTTTTTTCAGCATGGCCCTTTTGACCGATGGGCAGCGAGACTTCTTTGTAGCGCTGATTTGCCTTTCCAGGTTGCTTGGTTGGCCAAAAAGGGCGTATGCGTTTTTTCCTGAATATATTCAGGAAAAAACGCATACGCCCTTTTTGGCCAAGGGCATCATTGTCGACGTTTTGCTGCTTTTCATGTGCTTTACAGGCGATTCGAATCGACCTCCTGAAATCTGTTTCCTGCAATTCTGCCTTGCTTTCAAATCCTCTTCGTTGCCTTCCCTCAATATATTTGTGGACGAGAGTTATCATTTATAACTCTGCAGGTTTGTGAATTGCAGTGCCCCTGAGCTCCATTTTTCAACTCGCTTTTTTGGGAGCTGGCCGCAAAAGCGCAGGATTGCCTCAGGCCCTCTTCTGGTTCCGGGCGGCAGGCTGAGCCTGTGGTTAATTCTTCTTCCTGATGGGAAAATACAGTGACCTGTGCCTGTCCCAACACCTAGAGCTAGTCTCTCATTGGCTCCCGCTCTTCCCGTTCATCCTCAGGACAAATTGCAAGCTGTATGGAACAGGAGGTTAAAGGTGCTGATTCTCCAAGGAGGGAGATTGCTAGTAAAGCGGCTGGAATGGCGAACCCGAGCACAAGGAGATGAGAAATGAGGTGCGTTTTAGAAAGCTTTCCCGATCACACGGTGTACCACCTTCTGGGTTTCTCATGCATGTTTTCGATGTAGGAAGATGCCCTTGAACCTGGAGATTTGGGACCCATGGGATGGGTAACAGGCAGTATTACTTTAAAGGCTCTGCGTTTGCTCCCCCAACCTCACCAAAGCTCTCAGCCCCGAGAGTGTCCACCCTTATGTCTCATCCAGCTGTGGGTCTAGATATGGTCCATCCAGGTTGCATCACAGCCCCTGAACGAATTTTGTAAGAATTTCTCTCTCTTTCACTGTCTTTGTTTCACGGGCTTTTAAAAGTAATTTATTTTTATAATGGGGTTTAGCTGCTTTTCACGGCTGTGTTTATGCCGCTTTATACCCACTTGACTCACTTCCAGAGAGATATCAATACATAGGTTTTAAGATTCTTACTAGTCAGATATATTCTTGTGCGGTGAATAGGGGGTGTTGAGCCCAGTTCACTGGGCAAGGAGTAGGTCTTTCTATTACATATTGGGTTTATGGAACGGTATCTGAGCTAATTTGAAACCCTTGTTTTATTCATCACCCCACCTCACCTTTCCCGTTAAGCAGCCATAGTGTGTCTTCTAAACGTGTGACTCTGTTCTGTTTTGTAATTCAGTTCAAGTGTAGCGGTTTTTACATTCCCTCTATAACTGATAGCTTATGATAAGTGTCTTTTTCTGTGTGACTTATTTCACTTAGAATCGTCATGCCTACATCTACTCATCATGCTGCTACTAGCCTTATGACATTGATTTCATGGCTGAGTGATATTCCATTGTACATAAGGACCACCACTTCTTTATCCATTTTTCTCTTTCCAGGGATATTTAAGGTGTCATGAAGTGGAGGTTCTTGTCAACAGAGCAGCCCTAAACTTTGGGGTGCCTGTGTCTTGCTGATTTTTAGTTTTCCCAATTTATACGCCCATGAGTGGAAGTGCCCTATGCGCTCTAAGCTGTGTTTTTTCGATGTTTCAGGACACACCGTACACTTCTCCAGAGTGGCTGTTGGCAATTTACATCCCGCCCATCAGCGTAGCAAGGCTCCCATTTCTCCATGGCCTGTCCTGCATTTCTGGTTTTGACACTTTTTTCAGCATGGCCCTTTTGACCGATGGGCAGCGAGACTTCTTTGTAGCGCTGATTTGCCTTTCCAGGTTGCTTGGTTGGCCAAAAAGGGCGTATGCGTTTTTTCCTGAATATATTCAGGAAAAAACGCATACGCCCTTTTTGGCCAAGGGCATCATTGTCGACGTTTTGCCGCTTTTCATGTGCTTTACAGGCGATTCGAATCGACCTCCTGAAATTTGTTTCCTGCAATTCTGCCTTGCTTTCAAATCCTCTTCGTTGCCTTCCCTCAATATATTTGTGGACGAGAGTTATCATTTATAACTCTGCAGGTTTGTGAATTGCAGTGCCCCTGAGCTCCATTTTTCAACTCGCTTTTTTGGGAGCTGGCCGCAAAAGCACAGGATTGCCTCAGGCCCTCTTCTGGTTCCGGGCGGCAGGCTGAGCCTGTGGTTAATTCTTCTTCCTGATGGGAAAATAGAGTGACCTGTGCCTGTCCCAACACCTAGAGCTAGTCTCTCATTGGCTCCCCCTCTTCCCGTTCATCCTCAGGACAAATTGCAAGCTGTATGGAACAGGAGGTTAAAGGTGCTGATTCTCCAAGGAGGGAGATTGCTAGTAAAGCGGCTGGAATGGCGAACCCGAGCACAAGGAGATGAGAAATGAGGTGCGTTTTAGAAAGCTTTCCCGATCACACGGTGTACCACCTTCTGGGTTTCTCATGCATGTTTTCGATGTAGGAAGATGCCCTTGAACCTGGAGATTTGGGACCCATGGGATGGGTAACAGGGAGTACTACTTTAAAGGCTCTGCGTTTGCTACCCCAACCTCACCAAAGCTCTCAGCCCCGAGAGTGTCCACCCTTATGTCTCATCCAGCTGTGGGTCTAGATATGGTCAATCCAGGTTGCATCACAGAGCCTGAACGAATTTTGTAAGAATTTCTCTCTCTTTCACTGTCTTTGTTTCACGGGCTTTTAAAAGTAATTTATTTTTATACTGGGGTTTAGCTGCTTTTCACGGCTGAGTTTACGCCGCTTTATACCCACTTGACTCACTTCCAGAGAGATATCAATACATAGGTTTTAAGATTCTTACTAGTCAGATATATTCTTGTGCGGTGAATAGGGGGTGTTGAGTCCAGTTCACTGGGCAAGGAGTAGGTCTTTCTATTACATATTGGGTTTATGGAACGGTATCTGAGCTAATTTGAAACCCTTGTTTTATGCATCACCCCACCTCACCTTTCCCGTTAAGCAGCCATAGTGTGTCTTCTAAACGTGTGACTCTGTTCTGTTTTGTAATTCAGTTCAAGTGTAGCGGTTTATACATTCCCTCTATAACAGATAGCTTATGATAAGTGTCTTTTTCTGTGTGACTTATTTCACTTAGAATCGTCGTGCCTACATCTACTCATCATGCTGCTACTAGCCTTATGACATTGATTTCATGGCTGAGTGATATTCCATTGTACATAAGGACCACCACTTCTTTATCCATTTTTCTCTTTCCTGGGATATTTAAGGTGTCATGAAGTGGAGGTTCTTGTCAACAGAGCAGCCCTAAACTTTGGGTTGCCTGTGTCTTGCTGATTTTTAGTTTTCCCAATTTATACGCCCATGAGTGGAAGTGCCCTATGCGCTCTAAGCTGTGTTTTTTCGATGTTTCAGGACACACCGTACACTTCTCCAGAGTGGCTGTTGGCAATTTACATCCCGCCCATCAGCGTAGCAAGGCTCCCATTTCTCCATGGCCTGTCCTGCATTTCTGGTTTTGACACTTTTTTCAGCATGGCCCTTTTGACCGATGGGCAGCGAGACTTCTTTGTAGCACTGATTTGCCTTTCCAGGTTGCTTGGTTGGCCAAAAAGGGCGTATGCGTTTTTTCCTGAATATATTCAGGAAAAACCGCATACGCCCTTTTTGGCCAAGGGCATCATTGTCGACGTTTTGCCGCTTTTCATGTGCTTTACAGGCGATTCGAATCGACCTCCTGAAATCTGTTTCCTGCAATTCTGCCTTGCTTTCAAATCCTCTTCATTGCCTTCCCTCAATATATTTGTGGACGAGAGTTATCATTTATAACTCTGCAGGTTTGTGAATTGCAGTGCCCCTGAGCTCCATTTTTCAACTCGCTTTTTTGGGAGCTGGCCGCAAAAGCGCAGGATTGCCTCAGGCCCTCTTCTGGTTCCGGGCGGCAGGCTGAGCCTGTGGTTAATTCTTCTTCCTGATGGGAAAATAGAGTGACCTGTGCCTGTCCCAACACCTAGAGCTAGTCTCTCATTGGCTCCCCCTCTTCCCGTTCATCCTCAGGACAAATTGCAAGCTGTACGGAACAGGAGGTTAAAGGTGCTGGTTCTCCAAGGAGGGAGATTGCTAGTAAAGCGGCTGGAATGGCGAACCCGAGCACAAGGAGTTGAGAAATGAGGTGCGTTTTAGAAAGCTTTCCCGATCACACGGTGTACCACCTTCTGGGTTTCTCATGCATGTTTTCGATGTAGGAAGATGCCCTTGAACCTGGAGATTTGGGACCCATGGGATGGGTAACAGGCAGTATTACTTTAAAGGCTCTGCGTTTGCTCCCCCAAACTCACCAAAGCTCTCAGCCCCGAGAGTGTCCACCCTTATGTCTCATCCAGCTGTGGGTCTAGATATGGTCAATCCAGGTTGCATCACAGCCCCTGAACGAATTTTGTAAGAATTTCTCTCTCTTTCACTGTCTTTGTTTCACGGGCTTTTAAAAGTAATTTATTTTTATAATGGGGTTTAGCTGCTTTTCACGGCTGTGTTTATGCCGCTTTACACCCACTTGACTCACTTCCAGAGAGATATCAATACATAGGTTTTAAGATTCTTACTAGTCAGATATATTCTTGTGCGGTGAATAGGGGGTGTTGAGTCCAGTTCACTGAGCAAGGAGTAGGTCTTTCTATTACATATTGGGTTTATGGAACGGTAGCTGACCTCATTTGAAACCCTTGTTTTATTCATCACCCCACCTCACCTTTCCCGTTAAGCAGCCATAGTGTGTCTTCTAAACGTGTGACTCTGTTCTGTTTTGTAATTCAGTTCAAGTGTAGCGGTTTTTACATTCCCTCTATAACTGATAGCTTATGATAAGTGTCTTTTTCTGTGTGACTTATTTCACTTAGAATCGTCGTGCCTAAATCTACTCATCATGCTGCTACTAGCCTTATGACATTGATTTCATGGCTGAGTGATATTCCATTGTACATAAGGACCACCACTTCTTTATCCATTTTTCTCTTTCCAGGGATATTTAAGGTGTCATGAAGTGGAGGTTCTTGTCAACAGAGCAGCCCTAAACTTTGGGGTGCCTGTGTCTTGCTGATTTTTAGTTTTCCCAATTTATACGCCCATGAGTGGAAGTGCCCTATGCGCTCTAAGCTGTGTTTTTTCGATGTTTCAGGACACACCGTACACTTCTCCAGAGTGGCTGTTGGCAATTTACATCCCGCCCATCAGCGTAGCAAGGCTCCCATTTCTCCATGGCCTGTCCTGCATTTCTGGTTTTGACACTTTTTTCAGCATGGCCCTTTTGACCGATGGGCAGCGAGACTTCTTTGTAGCGCTGATTTGCCTTTCCATGTTGCTTGGTTGGCCAAAAAGGGCGTATGCGTTTTTTCCTGAATATATTCAGGAAAAAACGCATACGCCCTTTTTGGCCAAGGGCATCATTGTCGACGTTTTGCTGCTTTTCATGTGCTTTACAGGCGATTCGAATCGACCTCCTGAAATCTGTTTCCTGCAATTCTGCCTTGCTTTCAAATCCTCTTCGTTGCCTTCCCTCAATATATTTGTGGACGAGAGTTATCATTTATAACTCTGCAGGTTTGTGAATTGCAGTGCCCCTGAGCACCATTTTTCAACTCGCTTTTTTGGGAGCTGGCCGCAAATGCGCAGGATTGCCTCAGGCCCTCTTCTGGTTCCGGGCGGCAGGCTGAGCCTGTGGTTAATTCTTCTTCCTGATGGGAAAATAGAGTGACCTGTGCCTGTCCCAACACCTAGAGCTAGTCTCTCATTGGATCCCCCTCTTCCCGTTCATCCTCAGGACAAATTGCAAGCTGTACGGAACAGGAGGTTAAAGGTGCTGATTCTCCAAGGAGGGAGATTGCTAGTAAAGCGGCTGGAATGGTGAACCCGAGCACAAGGAGATGAGAAATGAGGTGCGTTTTAGAAAGCTTTCCCGATCACACGGTGTACCACCTTCTGGGTTTCTCAGGCATGTTTTCGGTGTAGGAAGATGCCCTTGAACCTGGAGATTTGGGACCCATGGGATGGGTAACAGGCAGTATTACTTTAAAGGCTCTGCGTTTGCTCCCCAACCTCACCAAAGCTCTCAGCCCCGAGAGTGTCCACCCTTATGTCTCATCCAGCTGTGGGTCTAGATATGGTCAATCCAGGTTGCATCACAGAGCCTGAACGAATTTTGTAAGAATTTCTCTCTCTTTCACTGTCTTTGTTTCACGGGCTTTTAAAAGTAATTTATTTTTATACTGGGGTTTAGCTGCTTTTCACGGCTGAGTTTACGCCGCTTTACACCCACTTGACTCACTTCCAGAGAGATATCAATACATAGGTTTTAAGATTCTTACTAGTCAGATATATTCTTCTGCGGTGAATAGGGGGTGTTGAGTCCAGTTCACTGGGCAAGGAGTAGGTCTTTCTATTACATATTGGGTTTATGGAACGGTATCTGAGCTAATTTGAAACCCTTGTTTTATGCATCACCCCACCTCACCTTTCCCGTTAAGCAGCCATACTGTGTTTTCTAAACTTTTGACTCTGTTCTGTTTTGTAATTCAGTTCATGTGTAGCGGTTTTTACATTCCCTTTATAAGTGATAGCTTATGATAAGTGTCTTTTTCTGTGTGACTTATTTCACTTAGAATCGTCGTGCCTAAATCCACTCATCATGCTGCTACTAGCCTTATGACATTGATTTCATGGCTGAGTGATATTCCATTGTACATAAGGACCACCACTTCTTTATCCATTTTTCTCTTTCCTGGGATATTTAAGGTGTCATGAAGTGGAGGTTCTTGTCAACAGAGCAGCCCTAAACTTTGGGTTGCCTGTGTCTTGCTGATTTTTAGTTTTCCCAATTTATACGCCCATGAGTGGAAGTGCCCTATGCGCTCTAAGCTGTGTTTTTTCGATGTTTCAGGACACACCGTACACTTCTCCAGAGTGGCTGTTGGCAATTTACATCCCGCCCATCAGCGTAGCAAGGCTCCCATTTCTCCATGGCCTGTCCTGCATTTCTGGTTTTGACACTTTTTTCAGCATGGCCCTTTTGACCGATGGGCAGCGAGACTTCTTTGTAGCACTGATTTGCCTTTCCAGGTTGCTTGGTTGGCCAAAAAGGGCGTATGCGTTTTTTCCTGAATATATTCAGGAAAAACCGCATACGCCCTTTTTGGCCAAGGGCATCATTGTCGACGTTTTGCCGCTTTTCATGTGCTTTACAGGCGATTCGAATCGACCTCCTGAAATCTGTTTCCTGCAATTCTGCCTTGCTTTCAAATCCTCTTCATTGCCTTCCCTCAATATATTTGTGGACGAGAGTTATCATTTATAACTCTGCAGGTTTGTGAATTGCAGTGCCCCTGAGCTCCATTTTTCAACTCGCTTTTTTGGGAGCTGGCCGCAAAAGCGCAGGATTGCCTCAGGCCCTCTTCTGGTTCCGGGCGGCAGGCTGAGCCTGTGGTTAATTCTTCTTCCTGATGGGAAAATAGAGTGACCTGTGCCTGTCCCAACACCTAGAGCTAGTCTCTCATTGGCTCCCCCTCTTCCCGTTCATCCTCAGGACAAATTGCAAGCTGTACGGAACAGGAGGTTAAAGGTGCTGGTTCTCCAAGGAGGGAGATTGCTAGTAAAGCGGCTGGAATGGCGAACCCGAGCACAAGGAGTTGAGAAATGAGGTGCGTTTTAGAAAGCTTTCCCGATCACACGGTGTACCACCTTCTGGGTTTCTCATGCATGTTTTCGATGTAGGAAGATGCCCTTGAACCTGGAGATTTGGGACCCATGGGATGGGTAACAGGCAGTATTACTTTAAAGGCTCTGCGTTTGCTCCCCCAAACTCACCAAAGCTCTCAGCCCCGAGAGTGTCCACCCTTATGTCTCATCCAGCTGTGGGTCTAGATATGGTCAATCCAGGTTGCATCACAGCCCCTGAACGAATTTTGTAAGAATTTCTCTCTCTTTCACTGTCTTTGTTTCACGGGCTTTTAAAAGTAATTTATTTTTATAATGGGGTTTAGCTGCTTTTCACGGCTGTGTTTATGCCGCTTTACACCCACTTGACTCACTTCCAGAGAGATATCAATACATAGGTTTTAAGATTCTTACTAGTCAGATATATTCTTGTGCGGTGAATAGGGGGTGTTGAGTCCAGTTCACTGAGCAAGGAGTAGGTCTTTCTATTACATATTGGGTTTATGGAACGGTAGCTGACCTCATTTGAAACCCTTGTTTTATTCATCACCCCACCTCACCTTTCCCGTTAAGCAGCCATAGTGTGTCTTCTAAACGTGTGACTCTGTTCTGTTTTGTAATTCAGTTCAAGTGTAGCGGTTTTTACATTCCCTCTATAACTGATAGCTTATGATAAGTGTCTTTTTCTGTGTGACTTATTTCACTTAGAATCGTCGTGCCTAAATCTACTCATCATGCTGCTACTAGCCTTATGACATTGATTTCATGGCTGAGTGATATTCCATTGTACATAAGGACCACCACTTCTTTATCCATTTTTCTCTTTCCAGGGATATTTAAGGTGTCATGAAGTGGAGGTTCTTGTCAACAGAGCAGCCCTAAACTTTGGGGTGCCTGTGTCTTGCTGATTTTTAGTTTTCCCAATTTATACGCCCATGAGTGGAAGTGCCCTATGCGCTCTAAGCTGTGTTTTTTCGAAGTTTCAGGACACACCGTACACTTCTCCAGAGTGGCTGTTGGCAATTTACATCCCGCCCATCAGCGTAGCAAGGCTCCCATTTCTCCATGGCCTGTCCTGCATTTCTGGTTTTGACACTTTTTTCAGCATGGCCCTTTTGACCGATGGGCAGCGAGACTTCTTTGTAGCGCTGATTTGCCTTTCCAGGTTGCTTGGTTGGCCAAAAAGGGCGTATGCGTTTTTTCCTGAATATATTCAGGAAAAAACGCATACGCCCTTTTTGGCCAAGGGCATCATTGTCGACGTTTTGCCGCTTTTCATGTGCTTTACAGGCGATTCGAATCAACCTCCTGAAATCTGTTTCCTGCAATTCTGCCTTGCTTTCAAATCCTCTTCGTTGCCTTCCCTCAATATATTTGTGGACGAGAGTTATCATTTATAACTCTGCAGGTTTGTGAATTGCAGTGCCCCTGAGCTCCATTTTTCAACTCGCTTTTTTGGGAGCTGGCCGCAAAAGCGCAGGATTGCCTCAGGCCCTCTTCTGGTTCCGGGCGGCAGGCTGAGCCTGTGGTTAATTCTTCTTCCTGATGGGAAAATAGAGTGACCTGTGCCTGTCCGAACACCTAGAGCTAGTCTCTCATTGGCTCCCCCTCTTCCCGTTCATCCTCAGGACAAATTGCAAGCTGTACAGAACAGGAGGTTAAAGGTGCTGGTTCTCCAAGGAGGGAGATTGCTAGTAAAGCGGCTGGAATGGCGAACCCGAGCACAAGGAGTTGAGAAATGAGGTGCGTTTTAGAAAGCTTTCCCGATCACACGGTGTACCACCTTCTGGGTTTCTCATGCATGTTTTCGATGTAGGAAGATGCCCTTGAACCTGGAGATTTGGGACCCATGGGATGGGTAACAGGCAGTATTACTTTAAAGGCTCTGCGTTTCCTCCCCCAAACTCACCAAACCTCTCAGCCCCGAGAGTGTCCACCCTTATGTCTCATCCAGCTGTGGGTCTAGATATGGTCCATCCAGCTTGCATCACAGGCCCTGAACGAATTTTGTAAGAATTTCTCTCTCTTTCACTGTCTTTGTTTCACGGGCTTTTAAAAGTAATTTATTTTTATAATGGGGTTTAGCTGCTTTTCACAGCTGTGTTTATGCCGCTTTACACCCACTTGACTCACTTCCAGAGAGATATCAATACATAGGTTTTAAGATTCTTACTAGTCAGATATATTCTTGTGCGGTGAATAGGGGGTGTTGAGTCCAGTTCACTGAGCAAGGAGTAGGTCTTTCTATTACATATTGGGTTTATGGAACGGTAGCTGACCTCATTTGAAACCCTTGTTTTATTCATCACCCCACCTCACCTTTCCCGTTAAGCAGCCATAGTGTGTCTTCTAAACGTGTGACTCTGTTCTGTTTTGTAATTCAGTTCAAGTGTAGCGGTTTTTACATTCCCTCTATAACTGATAGCTTATGATAAGTGTCTTTTTCTGTGTGACTTATTTCACTTAGAATCGTCGTGCCTACATCTACTCATCATGCTGCTACTAGCCTTATGACATTGATTTCATGGCTGAGTGATATTCCATTGTACATAAGGACCACCACTTCTTTATCCATTTTTCTCTTTCCAGGGATATTTAAGGTGTCATGAAGTGGAGGTTCTTGTCAACAGAGCAGCCCTAAACTTTGGGGTGCCTGTGTCTTGCTGATTTTTAGATTTCCCAATTTATACGCCCATGAGTGGAAGTGCCCTATGCGCTCTAAGCTGTGTTTTTTCGATGTTTCAGGACACACCGTACACTTCTCCAGAGTGGCTGTTGGCAATTTACATCCCGCCCATCAGCGTAGCAAGGCTCCCATTTCTCCATGGCCTGTCCTGCATTTCTGGTTTTGACACTTTTTTCAGCATGGCCCTTTTGACCGATGGGCAGCGAGACTTCTTTGTAGCGCTGATTTGCCTTTCCAGGTTGCTTGGTTGGCCAAAAAGGGCGTATGCGTTTTTTCCTGAATATATTCAGGAAAAAACGCATACGCCCTTTTTGGCCAAGGGCATCATTGTCGACGTTTTGCCGCTTTTCATGTGCTTTACAGGCGATTCGAATCGACCTCCTGAAATCTGTTTCCTGCAATTCTGCCTTGCTTTCAAATCCTCTTCGTTGCCTTCCCTCAATATATTTGTGGACGAGAGTTATCATTTATAACTCTGCAGGTTTGTGAATTGCAGTGCCCCTGAGCTCCATTTTTCAACTCGCTTTTTTGGGAGCTGGCCGCAAAAGCGCAGGATTGCCTCAGGCCCTCTTCTGGTTCCGGGCGGCAGGCTGAGCCTGTGGTTAATTCTTCTTCCTGATGGGAAAATAGAGTGACCTGTGCCTGTCCCAACACCTAGAGCTAGTCTCTCATTGGCTCCCCCTCTTCCCGTTCATCCTCAGGACAAATTGCAAGCTGTACGGAACAGGAGGTTAAAGGTGCTGGTTCTCCAAGGAGGGAGATTGCTAGTAAAGCGGCTGGAATGGCGAACCCGAGCACAAGGAGTTGAGAAATGAGGTGCGTTTTAGAAAGCTTTCCCGATCACATGGTGTACCACCTTCTGGGTTTCTCATGCATGTTTTCGATGTAGGAAGATGCCCTTGAACCTGGAGATTTGGGACCCATGGGATGGGTAACAGGCAGTATTACTTTAAAGGCTCTGCGTTTGCTCCCCCAACCTCACCAAAGCTCTCAGCCCCGAGAGTGTCCACCCTTATGTCTCATCCAGCTGTGGGTCTAGATATGGTCAATCCAGGTTGCATCACAGAGCCTGAACGAATTTTGTAAGAATTTCTCTCTCTTTCACTGTCTTTGTTTCACGGGCTTTTAAAAGTAATTTATTTTTATACTGGGGTTTAGCTGCTTTTCACGGCTGAGTTCACGCTGCTTTTTACCCACTTGACTCACTTCCAGAGAGATATCAATACATAGGTTTTAAGATTCTTACTAGTCAGATATATTCTTGTGCGGTGAATAGGGGGTGTTGAGTCCAGTTCACTGGGCAAGGAGTAGGTCTTTCTATTACATATTGGGTTTATGGAACGGTATCTGAGCTAATTTGAAACCCTTGTTTTATGCATCACCCCACCTCACCTTTCCCGTTAAGCTGCCATAGTGTGTCTTCTAAACGTGTGACTCTGTTCTGTTTTGTAATTCAGTTCAAGTGTAGCGGTTTTTACATTCCCTCTATAACTGATAGCTTATGATAAGTGTCTTTTTCTGTGTGACTTATTTCACTTAGAATCGTCGTGCCTAAATCTACTCATCATGCTGCTACTAGGCTTATGACATTGATTTCATGGCTGAGTGATATTCCATTGTACATAAGGACCACCACTTCTTTATCCATTTTTCTCTTTCCAGGGATATTTAAGGTGTCATGAAGTGGAGGTTCTTGTCAACAGAGCAGCCCTAAACTTTGGGGTGCCTGTGTCTTGCTGATTTTTAGTTTTCCCAATTTATACGCCCATGAGTGGAAGTGCCCTATGCGCTCTAAGCTGTGTTTTTTCGATGTTTCAGGACACACCGTACACTTCTCCAGAGTGGCTGTTGGCAATTTACATCCCGCCCATCAGCGTAGCAAGGCTCCCATTTCTCCATGGCCTGTCCTGCATTTCTGGTTTTGACACTTTTTTCAGCATGGCCCTTTTGACAGATGGGCAGCGAGACTTCTTTGTAGCGCTGATTTGCCTTTCCAGGTTGCTTGGTTGGCCAAAAAGGGCGTATGCGTTTTTTCCTGAATGTATTCAGGAAAAAACGCATACGCCCTTTTTGGCCAAGGGCATCATTGTCGACGTTTTGCCGCTTTTCATGTGCTTTACAGGCGATTCGAATCGACCTCCTGAAATCTGTTTCCTGCAATTCTGCCTTGCTTTCAAATCCTCTTCGTTGCCTTCCCTCAATATATTTGTGGACGAGAGTTATCATTTATAACTCTGCAGGTTTGTGAATTGCAGTGCCCCTGAGCTCCATTTTTCAACTCGCTTTTTTGGGAGCTGGCCGCAAATGCGCAGGATTGCCTCAGGCCCTCTTCTGGTTCCGGGCGGCAGGCTGAGCCTGTGGTTAATTCTTCTTCCTGATGGGAAAATAGAGTGACCTGTGCCTGTCCCAACACCTAGAGCTAGTCTCTCATTGGATCCCCCTCTTCCCGTTCATCCTCAGGACAAATTGCAAGCTGCACGGAACAGGAGGTTAAAGGTGCTGATTCTCCAAGGAGGGAGATTGCTAGTAAAGCGGCTGGAATGGCGAACCCGAGCACAAGGAGATGAGAAATGAGGTGCGTTTTAGAAAGCTTTCCCGATCACACGGTGTACCACCTTCTGGGTTTCTCATGCATGTTTTCGATGTAGGAAGATGCCCTTGAACCTGGAGATTTGGGACCCATGGGATGGGTAACAGGCAGTATTACTTTAAAGGCTCTGCGTTTGCTCCCCCAACCTCACCAAAGCTCTCAGCCCCGAGAGTGTCCACCCTTATGTCTCATCCAGCTGTGGGTCTAGATATGGTCAATCCAGGTTGCATCACAGAGCCTGAACGAATTTTGTAAGAATTTCTCTCTCTTTCACTGTCTTTGTTTCACGGGCTTTTAAAAGTAATTTATTTTTATACTGGGGTTTAGCTGCTTTTCACGGCTGAGTTTACGCCGCTTTACACCCACTTGACTCACTTCCAGAGAGATATCAATACATAGGTTTTAAGATTCTTACTAGTCAGATATATTCTTGTGCGGTGAATAGGGGGTGTTGAGTCCAGTTCACTGGGCAAGGAGTAGGTCTTTCTATTACATATTGGGTTTATGGAACGGTATCTGAGCTAATTTGAAACCCTTGTTTTATGCATCACCCCACCTCACCTTTCCCGTTAAGCAGCCATAGTGTGTCTTCTAAACGTGTGACTCTGTTCTGTTTTGTAATTCAGTTCAAGTGTAGCGGTTTTTACATTCCCTCTATAACTGATAGCTTATGATAAGTGTCTTTTTCTGTGTGACTTATTTCACTTAGAATCGTCGTGCCTAAATCCACTCATCATGCTGCTACTAGCCTTATGACATTGATTTCATGGCTGAGTGATATTCCATTGTACATAAGGACCACCACTTCTTTATCCATTTTTCTCTTTCCTGGGATATTTAAGGTGTCATGAAGTGGAGGTTCTTGTCAACAGAGCAGCCCTAAACTTTGGGGTGCCTGTGTCTTGCTGATTTTTAGTTTTCCCAATTTATACGCCCATGAGTGGAAGTGCCCTATGCGCTCTAAGCTGTGTTTTTTTGATGTTTCAGGACACACCGTACACTTCTCCAGAGTGGCTGTTGGCAATTTACATCCCGCCCATCAGCGTAGCAAGGCTCCCATTTCTCCATGGCCTGTCCTGCATTTCTGGTTTTGACACTTTTTTCAGCATGGCCCTTTTGACCGATGGGCAGCGAGACTTCTTTGTAGCGCTGATTTGCCTTTCCAGGTTGCTTGGTTGGCCAAAAAGGGCGTATGCGTTTTTTCCTGAATATATTCAGGAAAAAACGCATACGCCCTTTTTGGCCAAGGGCATCATTGTCGACGTTTTGCCGCTTTTCATGTGCTTTACAGGCGATTCGAATCGACCTCCTGAAATCTGTTTCCTGCAATTCTGCCTTGCTTTCAAATCCTCTTCGTTGCCTTCCCTCAATATATTTGTGGACGAGAGTTATCATTTATAACTCTGCAGGTTTGTGAATTGCAGTGCCCCTGAGCTCCATTTTTCAACTCGCTTTTTTGGGAGCTGGCCGCAAAAGCGCAGGATTGCCTCAGGCCCTCTTCTGGTTCCGGGCGGCAGGCTGAGCCTGTGGTTAATTCTTCTTCCTGATGGGAAAATAGAGTGACCTGTGCCTGTCCCAACACCTAGAGCTAGTCTCTCATTGGATCCCCCTCTTCCCGTTCATCCTCAGGACAAATTGCAAGCTGTATGGAACAGGAGGTTAAAGGTGCTGATTCTCCAAGGAGGGAGATTGCTAGTAAAGCGGCTGGAATGGCGAACCCGAGCACAAGGAGTTGAGAAATGAGGTGCGTTTTAGAAAGCTTTCCCGATCACACGGTGTACCACCTTCTGGGTTTCTCATGCATGTTTTCAATGTAGGAAGATGCCCTTGAACCTGGAGATTTGGGACCCATGGGATGGGTAACAGGCAGTATTACTTTAAAGGCTCTGTGTTTGCTCCCCCAACCTCACCAAAGCTCTCAGCCCCGAGAGTGTCCACCCTTATGTCTCATCCAGCTGTGGGTCTAGATATGGTCAATCCAGGTTGCATCACAGAGCCTGAACGAATTTTGTAAGAATTTCTCTCTCTTTCACTGTCTTTGTTTCACGGGCTTTTAAAAGTAATTTATTTTTATAATGGGGTTTAGCTGCTTTTCACGGCTGTGTTTATGCCGCTTTACACCCACTTGACTCACTTCCAGAGAGATATCAATACATAGGTTTTAAGATTCTTACTACTCAGATATATTCTTGTGCGGTGAATAGGGGGTGTTGAGTCCAGTTCACTGAGCAAGGAGTAGGTCTTTCTATTACATACTGGGTTTATGGAGCGGTAGCTGAGCTCATTTGAAACCCTTGTTTTATTCATCACCCCACCTCACCTTTCCCGTTAAGCAGCCATAGTGTGTCTTCTAAACGTGTGACTCTGTTCTGTTTTGTAATTCAGTTCAAGTGTAGCGGTTTTTACATTCCCTCTATAACTGATAGCTTATGATAAGTGTCTTTTTCTGTGTGACTTATTTCACTTAGAATCGTCGTGCCTAAATCTACTCATCATGCTGCTACTAGCCTTATGACATTGATTTCATGGCTGAGTGATATTCCATTGTACATAAGGACCACCACTTCTTTATCCATTTTTCTCTTTCCAGGGATATTTAAGGTGTCATGAAGTGGAGGTTCTTGTCAACAGAGCAGCCCTAAACTTTGGGGTGCCTGTGTCTTGCTGATTTTTAGTTTTTCCCAATTTATACGCCCATGAGTGGAAGTGCCCTATGCGCTCTAAGCTGTGTTTTTTCGATGTTTCAGGACACACCGTACACTTCTCCAGAGTGGCTGTTGGCAATTTACATCCCGCCCATCAGCGTAGCAAGGCTCCCATTTCTCCATGGCCTGTCCTGCATTTCTGGTTTTGACACTTTTTTCAGCATGGCCCTTTTGACCGATGGGCAGCGAGACTTCTTTGTAGCGCTGATTTGCCTTTCCAGGTTGCTTGGTTGGCCAAAAAGGGCGTATGCGTTTTTTCCTGAATATATTCAGGAAAAACCGCATACGCCCCTTTTGGCCAAGGGCATCATTTTCGACGTTTTGCCGCTTTTCATGTGCTTTACAGGCGATTCGAATCGACCTCCTGAAATCTGTTTCCTGCAATTCTGCCTTGCTTTCAAATCCTCTTCGTTGCCTTCCCTCAATATATTTGTGGACGAGAGTTATCATTTATAACTCTGCAGGTTTGTGAATTGCAGTGCCCCTGAGCTCCATTTTTCAACTCGCTTTTTTGGGAGCTGGCCGCAAAAGCGCAGGATTGCCTCAGGCCCTCTTCTGGTTCCGGGCGGCAGGCTGAGCCTGTGGTTAATTCTTCTTCCTGATGGGAAAATAGAGTGACCTGTGCCTGTCCCAACACCTAGAGCTAGTCTCTCATTGGCTCCCCCTCTTCCCGTTCATCCTCAGGACAAATTGCAAGCTGTACGGAACAGGAGGTTAAAGGTGCTGGTTCTCCAAGGAGGGAGATTGCTAGTAAAGCGGCTGGAATGGCGAACCCGAGCACAAGGAGTTGAGAAATGAGGTGCGTTTTAGAAAGCTTTCCCGATCACATGGTGTACCACCTTCTGGGTTTCTCATGCATGTTTTCGATGTAGGAAGATGCCCTTGAACCTGGAGATTTGGGACCCATGGGATGGGTAACAGGCAGTATTACTTTAAAGGCTCTGCGTTTGCTCCCCCAAACTCACCAAACCTCTCAGCCCCGAGAGTGTCCACCCTTATGTCTCATCCAGCTGTGGGTCTAGATATGGTCAATCCAGGTTGCATCACAGAGCCTGAACGAATTTTGTAAGAATTTCTCTGTCTTTCACTGTCTTTGTTTCACGGGCTTTTAAAAGTAATTTATTTTTATAATGGGGTTTAGCTGCTTTTCACGGCTGTGTCTATGCCGCTTTACACCCACTTGACTCACTTCCAGAGAGATATCAATACATAGGTTTTAAGATTCTTACTAGTCAGATATATTCTTGTGCGGTGAATAGGGGGTGTTGAGTCCAGTTCACTGAGCAAGGAGTAGGTCTTTCTATTACATATTGGGTTTATGGAACGGTAGCTGAGCTCATTTGAAACCCTTGTTTTATGCATCACCCCACCTCACCTTTCCCGTTAAGCAGCCATAGTGTGTCTTCTAAACGTGTGACTCTGTTCTGTTTTGTAATTCAGTTCAAGTGTAGCGGTTTTTACATTCCCTCTATAACTGATAGCTTATGATAAGTGTCTTTTTCTGTGTGACTTATTTCACTTAGAATCGTCGTGCCTAAATCTACTCATCATGCTGCTACTAGCCTTATGACATTGATTTCATGGCTGAGTGATATTCCATTGTACATAAGGACCACCACTTCTTTATCCATTTTTCTCTTTCCAGGGATATTTAAGGTGTCATGAAGTGGAGGTTCTTGTCAACAGAGCAGCCCTAAACTTTGGGGTGCCTGTGTCTTGCTGATTTTTAGTTTTCCCAATTTATACGCCCATGAGTGGAAGTGCCCTATGCGCTCTAAGCTGTGTTTTTTCGATGTTTCAGGACACACCGTACACTTCTCCAGAGTGGCTGTTGGCAATTTACATCCCGCCCATCAGCGTAGCAAGGCTCCCATTTCTCCATGGCCTGTCCTGCATTTCTGGTTTTGACACTTTTTTCAGCATGGCCCTTTTGACCGATGGGCAGCGAGACTTCTTTGTAGCGCTGATTTGCCTTTCCAGGTTGCTTGGTTGGCCAAAAAGGGCGTATGCGTTTTTTCCTGAATATATTCAGGAAAAAACGCATACGCCCTTTTTGGCCAAGGGCATCATTGTCGACGTTTTGCCGCTTTTCATGTGCTTTACAGGCGATTCGAATCAACCTCCTGAAATCTGTTTCCTGCAATTCTGCCTTGCTTTCAAATCCTCTTCGTTGCCTTCCCTCAATATATTTGTGGACGAGAGTTATCATTTATAACTCTGCAGGTTTGTGAATTGCAGTGCCCCTGAGCTCCATTTTTCAACTCGCTTTTTTGGGAGCTGGCCGCAAAAGCGCAGGATTGCCTCAGGCCCTCTTCTGGTTCCGGGCGGCAGGCTGAGCCTGTGGTTAATTCTTCTTCCTGATGGGAAAATAGAGTGACCTGTGCCTGTCCCAACACCTAGAGCTAGTCTCTCATTGGCTCCCCCTCTTCCCGTTCATCCTCAGGACAAATTGCAAGCTGTACAGAACAGGAGGTTAAAGGTGCTGGTTCTCCAAGGAGGGAGATTGCTAGTAAAGCGGCTGGAATGGCGAACCCGAGCACAAGGAGTTGAGAAATGAGGTGCGTTTTAGAAAGCTTTCCCGATCACACGGTGTACCACCTTCTGGGTTTCTCATGCATGTTTTCGATGTAGGAAGATGCCCTTGAACCTGGAGATTTGGGACCCATGGGATGGGTAACAGGCAGTATTACTTTAAAGGCTCTGCGTTTGCTCCCCCAAACTCACCAAACCTCTCAGCCCCGAGAGTGTCCACCCTTATGTCTCATCCAGCTGTGGGTCTAGATATGGTCCATCCAGCTTGCATCACAGGCCCTGAACGAATTTTGTAAGAATTTCTCTCTCTTTCACTGTCTTTGTTTCACGGGCTTTTAAAAGTAATTTATTTTTATAATGGGGTTTAGCTGCTTTTCACGGCTGTGTTTATGCCGCTTTACACCCACTTGACTCACTTCCAGAGAGATATCAATACATAGGTTTTAAGATTCTTACTAGTCAGATATATTCTTGTGCGGTGAATAGGGGGTGTTGAGTCCAGTTCACTGAGCAAGGAGTAGGTCTTTCTATTACATATTGGGTTTATGGAACGGTAGCTGACCTCATTTGAAACCCTTGTTTTATTCATCACCCCACCTCACCTTTCCCGTTAAGCAGCCATAGTGTGTCTTCTAAACGTGTGACTCTGTTCTGTTTTGTAATTCAGTTCAAGTGTAGCGGTTTTTACATTCCCTCTATAACTGATAGCTTATGATAAGTGTCTTTTTCTGTGTGACTTATTTCACTTAGAATCGTCGTGCCTACATCTACTCATCATGCTGCTACTAGCCTTATGACATTGATTTCATGGCTGAGTGATATTCCATTGTACATAAGGACCACCACTTCTTTATCCATTTTTCTCTTTCCAGGGATATTTAAGGTGTCATGAAGTGGAGGTTCTTGTCAACAGAGCAGCCCTAAACTTTGGGGTGCCTGTGTCTTGCTGATTTTTAGATTTCCCAATTTATACGCCCATGAGTGGAAGTGCCCTATGCGCTCTAAGCTGTGTTTTTTCGATGTTTCAGGACACACCGTACACTTCTCCAGAGTGGCTGTTGGCAATTTACATCCCGCCCATCAGCGTAGCAAGGCTCCCATTTCTCCATGGCCTGTCCTGCATTTCTGGTTTTGACACTTTTTTCAGCATGGCCCTTTTGACCGATGGGCAGCGAGACTTCTTTGTAGCGCTGATTTGCCTTGCCAGGTTGCTTGGTTGGCCAAAAAGGGCGTATGCGTTTTTTCCTGAATATATTCAGGAAAAAACGCATACGCCCTTTTTGGCCAAGGGCATCATTGTCGACGTTTTGCCGCTTTTCATGTGCTTTACAGGCGATTCGAATCGACCTCCTGAAATCTGTTTCCT
The DNA here is from genome assembly GCF_028023285.1 of Balaenoptera ricei. Lineage (NCBI taxonomy): Eukaryota > Metazoa > Chordata > Mammalia > Artiodactyla > Balaenopteridae > Balaenoptera > Balaenoptera ricei. The sequence goes on from NW_026777456.1 coordinate 371,923, forward strand.
GCAATTCTGCCTTGCTTTCAAATCCTCTTCGTTGCCTTCCCTCAATATATTTGTGGACGAGAGTTATCATTTATAACTCTGCAGGTTTGTGAATTGCAGTGCCCCTGAGCTCCATTTTTCAACTCGCTTTTTTGGGAGCTGGCCGCAAAAGCGCAGGATTGCCTCAGGCCCTCTTCTGGTTCCGGGCGGCAGGCTGAGCCTGTGGTTAATTCTTCTTCCTGATGGGAAAATAGAGTGACCTGTGCCTGTCCCAACACCTAGAGCTAGTCTCTCATTGGCTCCCCCTCTTCCCGTTCATCCTCAGGACAAATTGCAAGCTGTACGGAACAGGAGGTTAAAGGTGCTGGTTCTCCAAGGAGGGAGATTGCTAGTAAAGCGGCTGGAATGGCGAACCCGAGCACAAGGAGTTGAGAAATGAGGTGCGTTTTAGAAAGCTTTCCCGATCACATGGTGTACCACCTTCTGGGTTTCTCATGCATGTTTTCGATGTAGGAAGATGCCCTTGAACCTGGAGATTTGGGACCCATGGGATGGGTAACAGGCAGTATTACTTTAAAGGCTCTGCGTTTGCTCCCCCAACCTCACCAAAGCTCTCAGCCCCGAGAGTGTCCACCATTATGTCTCATCCAGCTGTGGGTCTAGATATGGTCAATCCAGGTTGCATCACAGAGCCTGAACGAATTTTGTAAGAATTTCTCTCTCTTTCACTGTCTTTGTTTCACGGGCTTTTAAAAGTAATTTATTTTTATACTGGGGTTTAGCTGCTTTTCACGGCTGAGTTCACGCTGCTTTTTACCCACTTGACTCACTTCCAGAGAGATATCAATACATAGGTTTTAAGATTCTTACTAGTCAGATATATTCTTGTGCGGTGAATAGGGGGTGTTGAGTCCAGTTCACTGGGCAAGGAGTAGGTCTTTCTATTACATATTGGGTTTATGGAACGGTATCTGAGCTAATTTGAAACCCTTGTTTTATGCATCACCCCACCTCACCTTTCCCGTTAAGCAGCCATAGTGTGTCTTCTAAACGTGTGACTCTGTTCTGTTTTGTAATTCAGTTCAAGTGTAGCGGTTTTTACATTCCCTCTATAACTGATAGCTTATGATAAGTGTCTTTTTCTGTGTGACTTATTTCACTTAGAATCATCGTGCCTAAATCTACTCATCATGCTGCTACTAGCCTTATGACATTGATTTCATGGCTGAGTGATATTCCATTGTACATAAGGACCACCACTTCTTTATCCATTTTTCTCTTTCCAGGGATATTTAAGGTGTCATGAAGTGGAGGTTCTTGTCAACAGAGCAGCCCTAAACTTTGGGGTGCCTGTGTCTTGCTGATTTTTAGTTTTCCCAATTTATACGCCCATGAGTGGAAGTGCCCTATGCGCTCTAAGCTGTGTTTTTTCGATGTTTCAGGACACACCGTACACTTCTCCAGAGTGGCTGTTGGCAATTTACATCCCGCCCATCAGCGTAGCAAGGCTCCCATTTCTCCATGGCCTGTCCTGCATTTCTGGTTTTGACACTTTTTTCAGCATGGCCCTTTTGACCGATGGGCAGCGAGACTTCTTTGTAGCGCTGATTTGCCTTTCCAGGTTGCTTGGTTGGCCAAAAAGGGCGTATGCGTTTTTTCCTGAATATATTCAGGAAAAAACGCATACGCCCTTTTTGGCCAAGGGCATCATTGTCGACGTTTTGCCGCTTTTCATGTGCTTTACAGGCGATTCGAATCGACCTCCTGAAATCTGTTTCCTGCAATTCTGCCTTGCTTTCAAATCCTCTTCGTTGCCTTCCCTCAATATATTTGTGGACGAGAGTTATCATTTATAACTCTGCAGGTTTGTGAATTGCAGTGCCCCTGAGCTCCATTTTTCAACTCGCTTTTTTGGGAGCTGGCCGCAAATGCGCAGGATTGCCTCAGGCCCTCTTCTGGTTCCGGGCGGCAGGCTGAGCCTGTGGTTAATTCTTCTTCCTGATGGGAAAATAGAGTGACCTGTGCCTGTCCCAACACCTAGAGCTAGTCTCTCATTGGATCCCCCTCTTCCCGTTCATCCTCAGGACAAATTGCAAGCTGTACGGAACAGGAGGTTAAAGGTGCTGATTCTCCAAGGAGGGAGATTGCTAGTAAAGCGGCTGGAATGGCGAACCCGAGCACAAGGAGATGAGAAATGAGGTGCGTTTTAGAAAGCTTTCCCGATCACACGGTGTACCACCTTCTGGGTTTCTCATGCATGTTTTCGATGTAGGAAGATGCCCTTGAACCTGGAGATTTGGGACCCATGGGATGGGTAACAGGCAGTATTACTTTAAAGGCTCTGCGTTTGCTCCCCCAACCTCACCAAAGCTCTCAGCCCCGAGAGTGTCCACCCTTATGTCTCATCCAGCTGTGGGTCTAGATATGGTCAATCCAGGTTGCATCACAGAGCCTGAACGAATTTTGTAAGAATTTCTCTCTCTTTCACTGTCTTTGTTTCACGGGCTTTTAAAAGTAATTTATTTTTATACTGGGGTTTAGCTGCTTTTCACGGCTGAGTTTACGCCGCTTTACACCCACTTGACTCACTTCCAGAGAGATATCAATACATAGGTTTTAAGATTCTTACTAGTCAGATATATTCTTGTGCGGTGAATAGGGGGTGTTGAGTCCAGTTCACTGGGCAAGGAGTAGGTCTTTCTATTACATATTAGGTTTATGGAACGGTATCTGAGCTAATTTGAAACCCTTGTTTTATGCATCACCCCACCTCACCTTTCCCGTTAAGCAGCCATAGTGTGTCTTCTAAACGTGTGACTCTGTTCTGTTTTGTAATTCAGTTCAAGTGTAGCGGTTTTTACATTCCCTCTATAACTGATAGCTTATGATAAGTGTCTTTTTCTGTGTGACTTATTTCACTTAGAATCGTCGTGCCTAAATCTACTCATCATGCTGCTACTAGGCTTATGACATTGATTTCATGGCTGAGTGATATTCCATTGTACATAAGGACCACCACTTCTTTATCCATTTTTCTCTTTCCAGGGATATTTAAGGTGTCATGAAGTGGAGGTTCTTGTCAACAGAGCAGCCCTAAACTTTGGGGTGCCTGTGTCTTGCTGATTTTTAGTTTTCCCAATTTATACGCCCATGAGTGGAAGTGCCCTATGCGCTCTAAGCTGTGTTTTTTCGATGTTTCAGGACACACCGTACACTTCTCCAGAGTGGCTGTTGGCAATTTACATCCCGCCCATCAGCGTAGCAAGGCTCCCATTTCTCCATGGCCTGTCCTGCATTTCTGGTTTTGACACTTTTTTCAGCATGGCCCTTTTGACAGATGGGCAGCGAGACTTCTTTGTAGCGCTGATTTGCCTTTCCAGGTTGCTTGGTTGGCCAAAAAGGGCGTATGCGTTTTTTCCTGAATGTATTCAGGAAAAAACGCATACGCCCTTTTTGGCCAAGGGCATCATTGTCGATGTTTTGCCGCTTTTCATGTGCTTTACAGGCGATTCGAATCGACCTCCTGAAATCTGTTTCCTGCAATTCTGCCTTGCTTTCAAATCCTCTTCGTTGCCTTCCCTCAATATATTTGTGGACGAGAGTTATCATTTATAACTCTGCAGGTTTGTGAATTGCAGTGCCCCTGAGCTCCATTTTTCAACTCGCTTTTTTGGGAGCTGGCCGCAAATGCGCAGGATTGCCTCAGGCCCTCTTCTGGTTCCGGGCGGCAGGCTGAGCCTGTGGTTAATTCTTCTTCCTGATGGGAAAATAGAGTGACCTGTGCCTGTCCCAACACCTAGAGCTAGTCTCTCATTGGATCCCCCTCTTCCCGTTCATCCTCAGGACAAATTGCAAGCTGTACGGAACAGGAGGTTAAAGGTGCTGATTCTCCAAGGAGGGAGATTGCTAGTAAAGCGGCTGGAATGGCGAACCCGAGCACAAGGAGATGAGAAATGAGGTGCGTTTTAGAAAGCTTTCCCGATCACACGGTGTACCACCTTCTGGGTTTCTCATGCATGTTTTCGATGTAGGAAGATGCCCTTGAACCTGGAGATTTGGGACCCATGGGATGGGTAACAGGCAGTATTACTTTAAAGGCTCTGCGTTTGCTCCCCCAACCTCACCAAAGCTCTCAGCCCCGAGAGTGTCCACCCTTATGTCTCATCCAGCTGTGGGTCTAGATATGGTCAATCCAGGTTGCATCACAGAGCCTGAACGAATTTTGTAAGAATTTCTCTCTCTTTCACTGTCTTTGTTTCACGGGCTTTTAAAAGTAATTTATTTTTATAATGGGGTTTAGCTGCTTTTCACGGCTGAGTTTACGCCGCTTTACACCCACTTGACTCACTTCCAGAGAGATATCAATACATAGGTTTTAAGATTCTTACTAGTCAGATATATTCTTGTGCGGTGAATAGGGGGTGTTGAGTCCAGTTCACTGGGCAAGGAGTAGGTCTTTCTATTACATATTGGGTTTATGGAACGGTATCTGAGCTAATTTGAAACCCTTGTTTTATGCATCACCCCACCTCACCTTTCCCGATAAGCAGCCATAGTGTGTTTTCTAAACGTGTGACTCTGTTCTGTTTTGTAATTCAGTTCAAGTGTAGCGGTTTTTACATTCCCTCTATAAGTGATAGCTTATGATAAGTGTCTTTTTCTGTGTGACTTATTTCACTTAGAATCGTCGTGCCTAAATCCACTCATCATGCTGCTACTAGCCTTATGACATTGATTTCATGGCTGAGTGATATTCCATTGTACATAAGGACCACCACTTCTTTATCCATTTTTCTCTTTCCTGGGATATTTAAGGTGTCATGAAGTGGAGGTTCTTGTCAACAGAGCAGCCCTAAACTTTGGGGTGCCTGTGTCTTGCTGATTTTTAGTTTTCCCAATTTATACGCCCATGAGTGGAAGTGCCCTATGCGCTCTAAGCTGTGTTTTTTCGATGTTTCAGGACACACCGTACACTTCTCCAGAGTGGCTGTTGGCAATTTACATCCCGCCCATCAGCGTAGCAAGGCTCCCATTTCTCCATGGCCTGTCCTGCATTTCTGGTTTTGACACTTTTTTCAGCATGGCCCTTTTGACAGATGGGCAGCGAGACTTCTTTGTAGCGCTGATTTGCCTTTCCAGGTTGCTTGGTTGGCCAAAAAGGGCGTATGCGTTTTTTCCTGAATGTATTCAGGAAAAAACGCATACGCCCTTTTTGGCCAAGGGCATCATTGTCGACGTTTTGCCGCTTTTCATGTGCTTTACAGGCGATTCGAATCGACCTCCTGAAATCTGTTTCCTGCAATTCTGCCTTGCTTTCAAATCCTCTTCGTTGCCTTCCCTCAATATATTTGTGGACGAGAGTTATCATTTATAACTCTGCAGGTTTGTGAATTGCAGTGCCCCTGAGCTCCATTTTTCAACTCGCTTTTTTGGGAGCTGGCCGCAAATGCGCAGGATTGCCTCAGGCCCTCTTCTGGTTCCGGGCGGCAGGGTGAGCCTGTGGTTAATTCTTCTTCCTGATGGGAAAATAGAGTGACCTGTGCCTGTCCCAACACCTAGAGCTAGTCTCTCATTGGATCCCCCTCTTCCCGTTCATCCTCAGGACAAATTGCAAGCTGTACGGAACAGGAGGTTAAAGGTGCTGATTCTCCAAGGAGGGAGATTGCTAGTAAAGCGGCTGGAATGGCGAACCCGAGCACAAGGAGATGAGAAATGAGGTGCGTTTTAGAAAGCTTTCCCGATCACACGGTGTACCACCTTCTGGGTTTCTCATGCATGTTTTCGATGTAGGAAGATGCCCTTGAACCTGGAGATTTGGGACCCATGGGATGGGTAACAGGCAGTATTACTTTAAAGGCTCTGCGTTTGCTCCCCCAACCTCACCAAAGCTCTCAGCCCCGAGAGTGTCCACCCTTATGTCTCATCCAGCTGTGGGTCTAGATATGGTCAATCCAGGTTGCATCACAGAGCCTGAACGAATTTTGTAAGAATTTCTCTCTCTTTCACTGTCTTTGTTTCACGGGCTTTTAAAAGTAATTTATTTTTATACTGGGGTTTAGCTGCTTTTCACGGCTGAGTTTACGCCGCTTTACACCCACTTGACTCACTTCCAGAGAGATATCAATACATAGGTTTTAAGATTCTTACTAGTCAGATATATTCTTGTGCGGTGAATAGGGGGTGTTGAGTCCAGTTCACTGGGCAAGGAGTAGGTCTTTCTATTACATATTGGGTTTATGGAACGGTATCTGAGCTAATTTGAAACCCTTGTTTTATGCATCACCCCACCTCACCTTTCCCGTTAAGCAGCCATAGTGTGTCTTCTAAACGTGTGACTCTGTTCTGTTTTGTAATTCAGTTCAAGTGTAGCGGTTTTTACATTCCCTCTATAACTGATAGCTTATGATAAGTGTCTTTTTCTGTGTGACTTATTTCACTTAGAATCGTCGTGCCTAAATCCACTCATCATGCTGCTACTAGCCTTATGACATTGATTTCATGGCTGAGTGATATTCCATTGTACATAAGGACCACCACTTCTTTATCCATTTTTCTCTTTCCTGGGATATTTAAGGTGTCATGAAGTGGAGGTTCTTGTCAACAGAGCAGCCCTAAACTTTGGGGTGCCTGTGTCTTGCTGATTTTTAGTTTTCCCAATTTATACGCCCATGAGTGGAAGTGCCCTATGCGCTCTAAGCTGTGTTTTTTCGATGTTTCAGGACACACCCTACACTTCTCCAGAGTGGCTGTTGGCAATTTACATCCCGCCCATCAGCGTAGCAAGGCTCCCATTTCTCCATGGCCTGTCCTGCATTTCTGGTTTTGACACTTTTTTCAGCATGGCCCTTTTGACCGATGGGCAGCGAGACTTCTTTGTAGCACTGATTTGCCTTTCCAGGTTGCTTGGTTGGCCAAAAAGGGCGTATGCGTTTTTTCCTGAATATATTCAGGAAAAAACGCATACGCCCTTTTTGGCCAAGGGCATCATTGTCGACGTTTTGCCGCTTTTCATGTGCTTTACAGGCGATTCGAATCGACCTCCTGAAATCTGTTTCCTGCAATTCTGCCTTGCTTTCAAATCCTCTTCGTTGCCTTCCCTCAATATATTTGTGGACGAGAGTTATCATTTATAACTCTGCAGGTTTGTGAATTGCAGTGCCCCTGAGCTCCATTTTTCAACTCGCTTTTTTGGGAGCTGGCCGCAAAAGCGCAGGATTGCCTCAGGCCCTCTTCTGGTTCCGGGCGGCAGGCTGAGCCTGTGGTTAATTCTTCTTCCTGATGGGAAAATAGAGTGACCTGTGCCTGTCCCAACACCTAGAGCTAGTCTCTCATTGGCTCCCCCTCTTCCCGTTCATCCTCAGGACAAATTGCAAGCTGTATGGAACAGGAGGTTAAAGGTGCTGATTCTCCAAGGAGGGAGATTGCTAGTAAAGCGGCTGGAATGGCGAACCCGAGCACAAGGAGATGAGAAATGAGGTGCGTTTTAGAAAGCTTTCCCGATCACACGGTGTACCACCTTCTGGGTTTCTCATGCATGTTTTCAATGTAGGAAGATGCCCTTGAACCTGGAGATTTGGGACCCATGGGATGGGTAACAGGCAGTATTACTTTAAAGGCTCTGTGTTTGCTCCCCCAACCTCACCAAAGCTCTCAGCCCCGAGAGTGTCCACCCTTATGTCTCATCCAGCTGTGGGTCTAGATATGGTCAATCCAGGTTGCATCACAGAGCCTGAACGAATTTTGTAAGAATTTCTCTCTCTTTCACTGTCTTTGTTTCACGGGCTTTTAAAAGTAATTTATTTTTATAATGGGGTTTAGCTGCTTTTCACAGCTGTGTTTATGCCGCTTTACACCCACTTGACTCACTTCCAGAGAGATATCAATACATAGGTTTTAAGATTCTTACTACTCAGATATATTCTTGTGCGGTGAATAGGGGGTGTCGAGTCCAGTTCACTGAGCAAGGAGTAGGTCTTTCTATTACATACTGGGTTTATGGAGCGGTAGCTGAGCTCATTTGAAACCCTTGTTTTATTCATCACCCCACCTCACCTTTCCCGTTAAGCAGCCATAGTGTGTCTTCTAAACGTGTGACTCTGTTCTGTTTTGTAATTCAGTTCAAGTGTAGCGGTTTTTACATTCCCTCTATAACTGATAGCTTATGATAAGTGTCTTTTTCTGTGTGACTTATTTCACTTAGAATCGTCGTGCCTAAATCTACTCATCATGCTGCTACTAGCCTTATGACATTGATTTCATGGCTGAGTGATATTCCATTGTACATAAGGACCACCACTTCTTTATCCATTTTTCTCTTTCCAGGGATATTTAAGGTGTCATGAAGTGGAGGTTCTTGTCAACAGAGCAGCCCTAAACTTTGGGGTGCCTGTGTCTTGCTGATTTTTAGTTTTTCCCAATTTATACGCCCATGAGTGGAAGTGCCCTATGCGCTCTAAGCTGTGTTTTTTCGATGTTTCAGGACACACCGTACACTTCTCCAGAGTGGCTGTTGGCAATTTACATCCCGCCCATCAGCGTAGCAAGGCTCCCATTTCTCCATGGCCTGTCCTGCATTTCTGGTTTTGACACTTTTTTCAGCATGGCCCTTTTGACCGATGGGCAGCGAGACTTCTTTGTAGCGCTGATTTGCCTTTCCAGGTTGCTTGGTTGGCCAAAAAGGGCGTATGCGTTTTTTCCTGAATATATTCAGGAAAAACCGCATACGCCCCTTTTGGCCAAGGGCATCATTTTCGACGTTTTGCCGCTTTTCATGTGCTTTACAGGCGATTCGAATCGACCTCCTGAAATCTGTTTCCTGCAATTCTGCCTTGCTTTCAAATCCTCTTCGTTGCCTTCCCTCAATATATTTGTGGACGAGAGTTATCATTTATAACTCTGCAGGTTTGTGAATTGCAGTGCCCCTGAGCTCCATTTTTCAACTCGCTTTTTTGGGAGCTGGCCGCAAAAGCGCAGGATTGCCTCAGGCCCTCTTCTGGTTCCGGGCGGCAGGCTGAGCCTGTGGTTAATTCTTCTTCCTGATGGGAAAATAGAGTGACCTGTGCCTGTCCCAACACCTAGAGCTAGTCTCTCATTGGCTCCCCCTCTTCCCGTTCATCCTCAGGACAAATTGCAAGCTGTACGGAACAGGAGGTTAAAGGTGCTGGTTCTCCAAGGAGGGAGATTGCTAGTAAAGCGGCTGGAATGGCGAACCCGAGCACAAGGAGTTGAGAAATGAGGTGCGTTTTAGAAAGCTTTCCCGATCACATGGTGTACCACCTTCTGGGTTTCTCATGCATGTTTTCGATGTAGGAAGATGCCCTTGAACCTGGAGATTTGGGACCCATGGGATGGGTAACAGGCAGTATTACTTTAAAGGCTCTGCGTTTGCTCCCCCAAACTCACCAAACCTCTCAGCCCCGAGAGTGTCCACCCTTATGTCTCATCCAGCTGTGGGTCTAGATATGGTCAATCCAGGTTGCATCACAGCCCCTGAACGAATTTTGTAAGAATTTCTCTCTCTTTCACTGTCTTTGTTTCACGGGCTTTTAAAAGTAATTTATTTTTATAATGGGGTTTAGCTGCTTTTCACGGCTGTGTCTATGCCGCTTTACACCCACTTGACTCACTTCCAGAGAGATATCAATACATAGGTTTTAAGATTCTTACTAGTCAGATATATTCTTGTGCGGTGAATAGGGGGTGTTGAGTCCAGTTCACTGAGCAAGGAGTAGGTCTTTCTATTACATATTGGGTTTATGGAACGGTAGCTGAGCTCATTTGAAACCCTTGTTTTATGCATCACCCCACCTCACCTTTCCCGTTAAGCAGCCATAGTGTGTCTTCTAAACGTGTGACTCTGTTCTGTTTTGTAATTCATTTCAAGTGTAGCGGTTTTTACATTCCCTCTATAAGTGATAGCTTATGATAAGTGTCTTTTTCTGTGTGACTTATTTCACTTAGAATCGTCGTGCCTAAATCTACTCATCATGCTGCTACTAGCCTTATGACATTGATTTCATGGCTGAGTGATATTCCATTGTACATAAGGACCACCACTTCTTTATCCATTTTTCTCTTTCCAGGGATATTTAAGGTGTCATGAAGTGGAGGTTCTTGTCAACAGAGCAGCCCTAAACTTTGGGGTGCCTGTGTCTTGCTGATTTTTAGTTTTCCCAATTTATACGCCCATGAGTGGAAGTGCCCTATGCGCTCTAAGCTGTGTTTTTTCGATGTTTCAGGACACACCGTACACTTCTCCAGAGTGGCTGTTGGCAATTTACATCCCGCCCATCAGCGTAGCAAGGCTCCCATTTCTCCATGGCCTGTCCTGCATTTCTGGTTTTGACACTTTTTTCAGCATGGCCCTTTTGACCGATGGGCAGCGAGACTTCTTTGTAGCGCTGATTTGCCTTTCCAGGTTGCTTGGTTGGCCAAAAAGGGCGTATGCGTTTTTTCCTGAATATATTCAGGAAAAAACGCATACGCCCTTTTTGGCCAAGGGCATCATTGTCGACGTTTTGCCGCTTTTCATGTGCTTTACAGGCGATTCGAATCGACCTCCTGAAATCTGTTTCCTGCAATTCTGCCTTGCTTTCAAATCCTCTTCGTTGCCTTCCCTCAATATATTTGTGGACGAGAGTTATCATTTATAACTCTGCAGGTTTGTGAATTGCAGTGCCCCTGAGCTCCATTTTTCAACTCGCTTTTTTGGGAGCTGGCCGCAAAAGCGCAGGATTGCCTCAGGCCCTCTTCTGGTTCTGGGCGGCAGGCTGAGCCTGTGGTTAATTCTTCTTCCTGATGGGAAAATAGAGTGACCTGTGCCTGTCCCAACACCTAGAGCTAGTCTCTCATTGGCTCCCCCTCTTCCCGTTCATCCTCAGGACAAATTGCAAGCTGTACGGAACAGGAGGTTAAAGGTGCTGGTTCTCCAAGGAGGGAGATTGCTAGTAAAGCGGCTGGAATGGCGAACCCGAGCACAAGGAGTTGAGAAATGAGGTGCGTTTTAGAAAGCTTTCCCGATCACACGGTGTACCACCTTCTGGGTTTCTCATGCATGTTTTCGATGTAGGAAGATGCCCTTGAACCTGGAGATTTGGGACCCATGGGATGGGTAACAGGCAGTATTACTTTAAAGGCTCTGCGTTTGCTCCCCCAAACTCACCAAACCTCTCAGCCCCGAGAGTGTCCACCCTTATGTCTCATCCAGCTGTGGGTCTAGATATGGTCAATCCAGGTTGCATCACAGCCCCTGAACGAATTTTGTAAGAATTTCTCTCTCTTTCACTGTCTTTGTTTCACGGGCTTTTAAAAGTAATTTATTTTTATAATGGGGTTTAGCTGCTTTTCACGGCTGTGTTTATGCCGCTTTACACCCACTTGACTCACTTCCAGAGAGATATCAATACATAGGTTTTAAGATTCTTACTAGTCAGATATATTCTTGTTCGGTGAATAGGGGGTGTTGAGTCCAGTTCACTGAGCAAGGAGTAGGTCTTTCTATTACATATTGGGTTTATGGAACGGTAGCTGAGCTCATTTGAAACCCTTGTTTTATTCATCACCCCACCTCACCTTTCCGTTAAGCAGCCATAGTGTGTCTTCTAAACGTGTGACTCTGTTCTGTTTTGTAATTCAGTTCAAGTGTAGCGGTTTTTACATTCCCTCTATAACTGAAAGCTTATGATAAGTGTCTTTTTCTGTGTGACTTATTTCACTTAGAATCGTCGTGCCTACATCTACTCATCATGCTGCTACTAGCCTTATGACATTGATTTCATGGCTGAGTGATATTCCATTGTACATAAGGACCACCACTTCTTTATCCATTTTTCTCTTTCCAGGGATATTTAAGGTGTCATGAAGTGGAGGTTCTTGTCAACAGAGCAGCCCTAAACTTTGGGGTGCCTGTGTCTTGCTGATTTTTAGTTTTCCCAATTTATACGCCCATGAGTGGAAGTGCCCTATGCGCTCTAAGCTGTGTTTTTTCGATGTTTCAGGACACACCGTACACTTCTCCAGAGTGGCTGTTGGCAATTTACATCCCGCCCATCAGCGTAGCAAGGCTCCCATTTCTCCATGGCCTGTCCTGCATTTCTGGTTTTGACACTTTTTTCAGCATGGCCCTTTTGACCGATGGGCAGCGAGACTTCTTTGTAGCGCTGATTTGCCTTTCCAGGTTGCTTGGTTGGCCAAAAAGGGCGTATGCGTTTTTTCCTGAATATATTCAGGAAAAAACGCATACGCCCTTTTTGGCCAAGGGCATCATTGTCGACGTTTTGCCGCTTTTCATGTGCTTTACAGGCGATTCGAATCGACCTCCTGAAATCTGTTTCCTGCAATTCTGCCTTGCTTTCAAATCCTCTTCGTTGCCTTCCCTCAATATATTTGTGGACGAGAGTTATCATTTATAACTCTGCAGGTTTGTGAATTGCAGTGCCCCTGAGCTCCATTTTTCAACTCGCTTTTTTGGGAGCTGGCCGCAAAAGCGCAGGATTGCCTCAGGCCCTCTTCTGGTTCCGGGCGGCAGGCTGAGCCTGTGGTTAATTCTTCTTCCTGATGGGAAAATAGAGTGACCTGTGCCTGTCCCAACACCTAGAGCTAGTCTCTCATTGGCTCCCCCTCTTCCCGTTCATCCTCAGGACAAATTGCAAGCTGTACGGAACAGGAGGTTAAAGGTGCTGGTTCTCCAAGGAGGGAGATTGCTAGTAAAGCGGCTGGAATGGCGAACCCGAGCACAAGGAGTTGAGAAATGAGGTGCGTTTTAGAAAGCTTTCCCGATCACACGGTGTACCACCTTCTGGGTTTCTCATGCATGTTTTCGATGTAGGAAGATGCCCTTGAACCTGGAGATTTGGGACCCATGGGATGGGTAACAGGCAGTATTACTTTAAAGGCTCTGCGTTTGCTCCCCCAAACTCACCAAACCTCTCAGCCCCGAGAGTGTCCACCCTTATGTCTCATCCAGCTGTGGGTCTAGATATGGTCAATCCAGGTTGCATCACAGCCCCTGAACGAATTTTGTAAGAATTTCTCTCTCTTTCACTGTCTTTGTTTCACGGGCTTTTAAAAGTAATTTATTTTTATAATGGGGTTTAGCTGCTTTTCACGGCTGTGTTTATGCCGCTTTACACCCACTTGACTCACTTCCAGAGAGATATCAATACATAGGTTTTAAGATTCTTACTAGTCAGATATATTCTTGTGCGGTGAATAGGGGGTGTTGAGTCCAGTTCACTGAGCAAGGAGTAGGTCTTTCTATTACATATTGGGTTTATGGAACGGTAGCTGAGCTCATTTGAAACCCTTGTTTTATTCATCACCCCACCTCACCTTTCCCGTTAAGCAGCCATAGTGTGTCTTCTAAACGTGTGACTCTGTTCTGTTTTGTAATTCAGTTCAAGTGTAGCGGTTTTTACATTCCCTCTATAACTGATAGCTTATGATAAGTGTCTTTTTCTGTGTGACTTATTTCACTTAGAATCGTCGTGCCTAAATCTACTCATCATGCTGCTACTAGCCTTATGACATTGATTTCATGGCTGAGTGATATTCCATTGTACATAAGGACCACCACTTCTTTATCCATTTTTCTCTTTCCAGGGATATTTAAGGTGTCATGAAGTGGAGGTTCTTGTCAACAGAGCAGCCCTAAACTTTGGGGTGCCTGTGTCTTGCTGATTTTTAGTTTTCCCAATTTATACGCCCATGAGTGGAAGTGCCCTATGCGCTCTAAGCTGTGTTTTTTCGATGTTTCAGGACACACCGTACACTTCTCCAGAGTGGCTGTTGGCAATTTACATCCCGCCCATCAGCGTAGCAAGGCTCCCATTTCTCCATGGCCTGTACTGCATTTCTGGTTTTGACACTTTTTTCAGCATGGCCCTTTTGACCGATGGGCAGCGAGACTTCTTTGTAGCGCTGATTTGCCTTTCCAGGTTGCTTGGTTGGCCAAAAAGGGCGTATGCGTTTTTTCCTGAATATATTCAGGAAAAAACGCATACGCCCTTTTTGGCCAAGGGCATCATTGTCGACGTTTTGCCGCTTTTCATGTGCTTTACAGGCGATTCGAATCGACCTCCTGAAATCTGTTTCCTGCAATTCTGCCTTGCTTTCAAATCCTCTTCGTTGCCTTCCCTCAATATATTTGTGGACGAGAGTTATCATTTATAACTCTGCAGGTTTGTGAATTGCAGTGCCCCTGAGCTCCATTTTTCAACTCGCTTTTTTGGGAGCTGGCCGCAAAAGCACAGGATTGCCTCAGGCCCTCTTCTGGTTCCGGGCGGCAGGCTGAGCCTGTGGTTAATTCTTCTTCCTGATGGGAAAATAGAGTGACCTGTGCCTGTCCCAACACCTAGAGCTAGTCTCTCATTGGCTCCCCCTCTTCCCGTTCATCCTCAGGACAAATTGCAAGCTGTACAGAACAGGAGGTTAAAGGTGCTGATTCTCCAAGGAGGGAGATTGCTAGTAAAGCGGCTGGAATGGCGAACCCGAGCACAAGGAGATGAGAAATGAGGTGCGTTTTAGAAAGCTTTCCCGATCACACGGTGTACCACCTTCTGGGTTTCTCATGCATGTTTTCGATGTAGGAAGATGCCCTTGAACCTGGAGATTTGGGACCCATGGGATGGGTAACAGGCAGTATTACTTTAAAGGCTCTGCGTTTGCTCCCCCAAACTCACCAAACCTCTCAGCCCCGAGAGTGTCCACCCTTATGTCTCATCCAGCTGTGGGTCTAGATATGGTCAATCCAGGTTGCATCACAGCCCCTGAACGAATTTTGTAAGAATTTCTCTCTCTTTCACTGTCTTTGTTTCACGGGCTTTTAAAAGTAATTTATTTTTATAATGGGGTTTAGCTGCTTTTCACGGCTGTGTTTATGCCGCTTTACACCCACTTGACTCACTTCCAGAGAGATATCAATACATAGGTTTTAAGATTCTTACTAGTCAGATATATTCTTGTGCGGTGAATAGGGGGTGTTGAGTCCAGTTCACTGAGCAAGGAGTAGGTCTTTCTATTACATATTGGGTTTATGGAACGGTAGCTGAGCTCATTTGAAACCCTTGTTTTATTCATCACCCCACCTCACCTTTCCCGTTAAGCAGCCATAGTGTGTCTTCTAAACGTGTGACTCTGTTCTGTTTTGTAATTCATTTCAAGTGTAGCGGTTTTTACATTCCCTCTATAACTGATAGCTTATGATAAGTGTCTTTTTCTGTGTGACTTATTTCACTTAGAATCGTCGTGCCTACATCTACTCATCATGCTGCTACTAGCCTTATGACATTGATTTCATGGCTGAGTGATATTCCATTGTACATAAGGACCACCACTTCTTTATCCATTTTTCTCTTTCCAGGGATATTTAAGGTGTCATGAAGTGGAGGTTCTTGTCAACAGAGCAGCCCTAAACTTTGGGGTGCCTGTGTCTTGCTGATTTTTAGTTTTCCCAATTTATACGCCCATGAGTGGAAGTGCCCTATGCGCTCTAAGCTGTGTTTTTTCGATGTTTCAGGACACACCGTACACTTCTCCAGAGTGGCTGTTGGCAATTTACATCCCGCCCATCAGCGTAGCAAGGCTCCCATTTCTCCATGGCCTGTCCTGCATTTCTGGTTTTGACACTTTTTTCAGCATGGCCCTTTTGACCGATGGGCAGCGAGACTTCTTTGTAGCGCTGATTTGCCTTTCCAGGTTGCTTGGTTGGCCAAAAAGGGCGTATGCGTTTTTTCCTGAATATATTCAGGAAAAAACGCATACGCCCTTTTTGGCCAAGGGCATCATTGTCGACGTTTTGCCGCTTTTCATGTGCTTTACAGGCGATTCGAATCGACCTCCTGAAATCTGTTTCCTGCAATTCTGCCTTGCTTTCAAATCCTCTTCGTTGCCTTCCCTCAATATATTTGTGGACGAGAGTTATCATTTATAACTCTGCAGGTTTGTGAATTGCAGTGCCCCTGAGCTCCATTTTTCAACTCGCTTTTTTGGGAGCTGGCCGCAAAAGCGCAGGATTGCCTCAGGCCCTCTTCTGGTTCCGGGCGGCAGGCTGAGCCTGTGGTTAATTCTTCTTCCTGATGGGAAAATAGAGTGACCTGTGCCTGTCCCAACACCTAGAGCTAGTCTCTCATTGGCTCCCCCTCTTCCCGTTCATCCTCAGGACAAATTGCAAGCTGTACGGAACAGGAGGTTAAAGGTGCTGGTTCTCCAAGGAGGGAGATTGCTAGTAAAGCGGCTGGAATGGCGAACCCGAGCACAAGGATTTGAGAAATGTGCGTTTTAGAAAGCTTTCCCGATCACACGGTGTACCACCTTCTGGGTTTCTCATGCATGTTTTCGATGTAGGAAGATGCCCTTGAACCTGGAGATTTGGGACCCATGGGATGGGTAACAGGCAGTATTACTTTAAAGGCTCTGCGTTTGCTCCCCCAAACTCACCAAACCTCTCAGCCCCGAGAGTGTCCACCCTTATGTCTCATCCAGCTGTGGGTCTAGATATGGTCAATCCAGGTTGCATCACAGCCCCTGAACGAATTTTGTAAGAATTTCTCTCTCTTTCACTGTCTTTGTTTCACGGGCTTTTAAAAGTAATTTATTTTTATAATGGGGTTTAGCTGCTTTTCACGGCTGTGTTTATGCCGCTTTACACCCACTTGACTCACTTCCAGAGAGATATCAATACATAGGTTTTAAGATTCTTACTAGTCAGATATATTCTTGTGCGGTGAATAGGGGGTGTTGAGTCCAGTTCACTGAGCAAGGAGTAGGTCTTTCTATTACATATTGGGTTTATGGAACGGTAGCTGAGCTCATTTGAAACCCTTGTTTTATTCATCACCCCACCTCACCTTTCCCGTTAAGCAGCCATAGTGTGTCTTCTAAACGTGTGACTCTGTTCTGTTTTGTAATTCAGTTCAAGTGTAGCGGTTTTTACATTCCCTCTATAACTGATAGCTTATGATAAGTGTCTTTTTCTGTGTGACTTATTTCACTTAGAATCGTCGTGCCTAAATCTACTCATCATGCTGCGACTAGCCTTATGACATTGATTTCATGGCTGAGTGATATTCCATTGTACATAAGGACCACCACTTCTTTATCCATTTTTCTCTTTCCAGGGATATTTAAGGTGTCATGAAGTGGAGGTTCTTGTCAACAGAGCAGCCCTAAACTTTGGGGTGCCTGTGTCTTGCTGATTTTTAGTTTTCCCAATTTATACGCCCATGAGTGGAAGTGCCCTATGCGCTCTAAGCTGTGTTTTTTCGATGTTTCAGGACACACCGTACACTTCTCCAGAGTGGCTGTTGGCAATTTACATCCCGCCCATCAGCGTAGCAAGGCTCCCATTTCTCCATGGCCTGTCCTGCATTTCTGGTTTTGACACTTTTTTCAGCATGGCCCTTTTGACCGATGGGCAGCGAGACTTCTTTGTAGCGCTGATTTGCCTTTCCAGGTTGCTTGGTTGGCCAAAAAGGGCGTATGCGTTTTTTCCTGAATATATTCAGGAAAAAACGCATACGCCCTTTTTGGCCAAGGGCATCATTGTCGACGTTTTGCCGCTTTTCATGTGCTTTACAGGCGATTCGAATCGACCTCCTGAAATCTGTTTCCTGCAATTCTGCCTTGCTTTCAAATCCTCTTCGTTGCCTTCCCTCAATATATTTGTGGACGAGAGTTATCATTTATAACTCTGCAGGTTTGTGAATTGCAGTGCCCCTGAGCTCCATTTTTCAACTCGCTTTTTTGGGAGCTGGCCGCAAAAGCGCAGGATTGCCTCAGGCCCTCTTCTGGTTCCGGGCGGCAGGCTGAGCCTGTGGTTAATTCTTCTTCCTGATGGGAAAATAGAGTGACCTGTGCCTGTCCCAACACCTAGAGCTAGTCTCTCATTGGCTCCCCCTCTTCCCGTTCATCCTCAGGACAAATTGCAAGCTGTACAGAACAGGAGGTTAAAGGTGCTGATTCTCCAAGGAGGGAGATTGCTAGTAAAGCGGCTGGAATGGCGAACCCGAGCACAAGGAGATGAGAAATGAGGTGCGTTTTAGAAAGCTTTCCCGATCACACGGTGTACCACCTTCTGGGTTTCTCATGCATGTTTTCGATGTAGGAAGATGCCCTTGAACCTGGAGATTTGGGACCCATGGGATGGGTAACAGGCAGTATTACTTTAAAGGCTCTGCGTTTGCTCCCCCAACCTCACCAAAGCTCTCAGCCCCGAGAGTGTCCACCCTTATGTCTCATCCAGCTGTGGGTCTAGATATGGTCAATCCAGGTT
Source organism: Balaenoptera ricei (assembly GCF_028023285.1). Lineage (NCBI taxonomy): Eukaryota > Metazoa > Chordata > Mammalia > Artiodactyla > Balaenopteridae > Balaenoptera > Balaenoptera ricei. The sequence goes on from NW_026777456.1 coordinate 390,170, forward strand.
GCATCACAGAGCCTGAACGAATTTTGTAAGAATTTCTCTCTCTTTCACTGTCTTTGTTTCACGGGCTTTTAAAAGTAATTTATTTTTATACTGGGGTTTAACTGCTTTTCACGGCTGAGTTTACGCTGCTTTATACCCACTTGACTCACTTCCAGAGAGATATCAATACATAGGTTTTAAGATTCTTACTAGTCAGATATATTCTTGTGCGGTGAATAGGGGGTGTTGAGTCCAGTTCACTGAGCAAGGAGTAGGTCTTTCTATTACATATTGGGTTTATGGAACGGTAGATGAGCTCATTTGAAACCCTTGTTTTATTCATCACCCCACCTCACCTTTCCCGTTAAGCAGCCATAGTGTGTCTTCTAAACGTGTGACTCTGTTCTGTTTTGTAATTCAGTTCAAGTGTAGCGGTTTTTACATTCCCTCTATAACTGAAAGCTTATGATAAGTGTCTTTTTCTGTGTGACTTATTTCACTTAGAATCGTCGTGCCTACATCTACTCATCATGCTGCTACTAGCCTTATGACATTGATTTCATGGCTGAGTGATATTCCATTGTACATAAGGACCACCACTTCTTTATCCATTTTTCTCTTTCCAGGGATATTTAAGGTGTCATGAAGTCGAGGTTCTTGTCAACAGAGCAGCCCTAAACTTTGGGGTGCCTGTGTCTTGCTGATTTTTAGTTTTCCCAATTTATACGCCCATGAGTGGAAGTGCCCTATGCGCTCTAAGCTGTGTTTTTTCGATGTTTCAGGACACACCGTACACTTCTCCAGAGTGGCTGTTGGCAATTTACATCCCGCCCATCAGCGTAGCAAGGCTCCCATTTCTCCATGGCCTGTCCTGCATTTCTGGTTTTGACACTTTTTTCAGCATGGCCCTTTTGACCGATGGGCAGCGAGACTTCTTTGTAGTGTTGATTTGCCTTTCCAGGTTGCTTGGTTGGCCAAAAAGGGCGTATGCGTTTTTTCCTGAATATATTCAGGAAAAAACGCATACGCCCTTTTTGGCCAAGGGCATCATTGTCGACGTTTTGCCGCTTTTCATGTGCTTTACAGGCGATTCGAATCGACCTCCTGAAATCTGTTTCCTGCAATTCTGCCTTGCTTTCAAATCCTCTTCGTTGCCTTCCCTCAATATATTTGTGGACGAGAGTTATCATTTATAACTCTGCAGGTTTGTGAATTGCAGTGCCCCTGAGCTCCATTTTTCAACTCGCTTTTTTGGGAGCTGGCCGCAAAAGCGCAGGATTGCCTCAGGCCCTCTTCTGGTTCCGGGCGGCAGGCTGAGCCTGTGGTTAATTCTTCTTCCTGATGGGAAAATAGAGTGACCTGTGCCTGTCCCAACACCTAGAGCTAGTCTCTCATTGGCTCCCCCTCTTCCCGTTCATCCTCAGGACAAATTGCAAGCTGTACGGAACAGGAGGTTAAAGGTGCTGGTTCTCCAAGGAGGGAGATTGCTAGTAAAGCGGCTGGAATGGCGAACCCGAGCACAAGGAGTTGAGAAATGAGGTGCGTTTTAGAAAGCTTTCCCGATCACACGGTGTACCACCTTCTGGGTTTCTCATGCATGTTTTCGATGTAGGAAGATGCCCTTGAACCTGGAGATTTGGGACCCATGGGATGGGTAACAGGCAGTATTACTTTAAAGGCTCTGCGTTTGCTCCCCCAAACTCACCAAACCTCTCAGCCCCGAGAGTGTCCACCCTTATGTCTCATCCAGCTGTGGGTCTAGATATGGTCAATCCAGGTTGCATCACAGCCCCTGAACGAATTTTGTAAGAATTTCTCTCTCTTTCACTGTCTTTGTTTCACGGGCTTTTAAAAGTAATTTATTTTTATAATGGGGTTTAGCTGCTTTTCACGGCTGTGTCTATGCCGCTTTACACCCACTTGACTCACTTCCAGAGAGATATCAATACATAGGTTTTAAGATTCTTACTACTCAGATATATTCTTGTGCGGTGAATAGGGGGTGTTGAGTCCAGTTCACTGAGCAAGGAGTAGGTCTTTCTATTACATATTGGGTTTATGGAACGGTAGCTGAGCTCATTTGAAACCCTTGTTTTATTCATCACCCCACCTCACCTTTCCTGTTAAGCAGCCATAGTGTGTCTTCTAAACGTGTGACTCTGTTCTGTTTTGTAATTCAGTTCAAGTGTAGCGGTTTTTACATTCCCTCTATAACTGAAAGCTTATGATAAGTGTCTTTTTCTGTGTGACTTATTTCACTTAGAATCGTCGTGCCTACATCTACTCATCATGCTGCTACTAGCCTTATGACATTGATTTCATGGCTGAGTGATATTCCATTGTACATAAGGACCACCACTTCTTTATCCATTTTTCTCTTTCCAGGGATATTTAAGGTGTCATGAAGTGGAGGTTCTTGTCAACAGAGCAGCCCTAAACTTTGGGGTGCCTGTGTCTTGCTGATTTTTAGTTTTCCCAATTTATACGCCCATGAGTGGAAGTGCCCTATGCGCTCTAAGCTGTGTTTTTTCGATGTTTCAGGACACACCGTACACTTCTCCAGAGTGGCTGTTGGCAATTTACATCCCGCCCATCAGCGTAGCAAGGCTCCCATTTCTCCATGGCCTGTCCTGCATTTCTGGTTTTGACACTTTTTTCAGCATGGCCCTTTTGACCGATGGGCAGCGAGACTTCTTTGTAGCGCTGATTTGCCTTTCCAGGTTGCTTGGTTGGCCAAAAAGGGCGTATGCGTTTTTTCCTGAATATATTCAGGAAAAAACGCATACGCCCTTTTTGGCCAAGGGCATCATTGTCGACGTTTTGCCGCTTTTCATGTGCTTTACAGGCGATTCGAATCGACCTCCTGAAATCTGTTTCCTGCAATTCTGCCTTGCTTTCAAATCCTCTTCGTTGCCTTCCCTCAATATATTTGTGGACGAGAGTTATCATTTATAACTCTGCAGGTTTGTGAATTGCAGTGCCCCTGAGCTCCATTTTTCAACTCGCTTTTTTGGGAGCTGGCCGCAAAAGCGCAGGATTGCCTCAGGCCCTCTTCTGGTTCCGGGCGGCAGGCTGAGCCTGTGGTTAATTCTTCTTCCTGATGGGAAAATAGAGTGACCTGTGCCTGTCCCAACACCTAGAGCTAGTCTCTCATTGGCTCCCCCTCTTCCCGTTCATCCTCAGGACAAATTGCAAGCTGTACGGAACAGGAGGTTAAAGGTGCTGGTTCTCCAAGGAGGGAGATTGCTAGTAAAGCGGCTGGAATGGCGAACCCGAGCACAAGGATTTGAGAAATGTGCGTTTTAGAAAGCTTTCCCGATCACACGGTGTACCACCTTCTGGGTTTCTCATGCATGTTTTCGATGTAGGAAGATGCCCTTGAACCTGGAGATTTGGGACCCATGGGATGGGTAACAGGCAGTATTACTTTAAAGGCTCTGCGTTTGCTCCCCCAAACTCACCAAACCTCTCAGCCCCGAGAGTGTCCACCCTTATGTCTCATCCAGCTGTGGGTCTAGATATGGTCAATCCAGGTTGCATCACAGCCCCTGAACGAATTTTGTAAGAATTTCTCTCTCTTTCACTGTCTTTGTTTCACGGGCTTTTAAAAGTAATTTATTTTTATAATGGGGTTTAGCTGCTTTTCACGGCTGTGTTTATGCCGCTTTACACCCACTTGACTCACTTCCAGAGAGATATCAATACATAGGTTTTAAGATTCTTACTAGTCAGATATATTCTTGTGCGGTGAATAGGGGGTGTTGAGTCCAGTTCACTGAGCAAGGAGTAGGTCTTTCTATTACATATTGGGTTTATGGAACGGTAGCTGAGCTCATTTGAAACCCTTGTTTTATTCATCACCCCACCTCACCTTTCCCGTTAAGCAGCCATAGTGTGTCTTCTAAACGTGTGACTCTGTTCTGTTTTGTAATTCAGTTCAAGTGTAGCGGTTTTTACATTCCCTCTATAACTGATAGCTTATGATAAGTGTCTTTTTCTGTGTGACTTATTTCACTTAGAATCGTCGTGCCTAAATCTACTCATCATGCTGCGACTAGCCTTATGACATTGATTTCATGGCTGAGTGATATTCCATTGTACATAAGGACCACCACTTCTTTATCCATTTTTCTCTTTCCAGGGATATTTAAGGTGTCATGAAGTGGAGGTTCTTGTCAACAGAGCAGCCCTAAACTTTGGGGTGCCTGTGTCTTGCTGATTTTTAGTTTTCCCAATTTATACGCCCATGAGTGGAAGTGCCCTATGCGCTCTAAGCTGTGTTTTTTCGATGTTTCAGGACACACCGTACACTTCTCCAGAGTGGCTGTTGGCAATTTACATCCCGCCCATCAGCGTAGCAAGGCTCCCATTTCTCCATGGCCTGTCCTGCATTTCTGGTTTTGACACTTTTTTCAGCATGGCCCTTTTGACCGATGGGCAGCGAGACTTCTTTGTAGCGCTGATTTGCCTTTCCAGGTTGCTTGGTTGGCCAAAAAGGGCGTATGCGTTTTTTCCTGAATATATTCAGGAAAAACCGCATACGCCCCTTTTGGCCAAGGGCATCATTTTCGACGTTTTGCCGCTTTTCATGTGCTTTACAGGCGATTCGAATCGACCTCCTGAAATCTGTTTCCTGCAATTCTGCCTTGCTTTCAAATCCTCTTCGTTGCCTTCCCTCAATATATTTGTGGACGAGAGTTATCATTTATAACTCTGCAGGTTTGTGAATTGCAGTGCCCCTGAGCTCCATTTTTCAACTCGCTTTTTTGGGAGCTGGCCGCAAAAGCGCAGGATTGCCTCAGGCCCTCTTCTGGTTCCGGGCGGCAGGCTGAGCCTGTGGTTAATTCTTCTTCCTGATGGGAAAATAGAGTGACCTGTGCCTGTCCCAACACCTAGAGCTAGTCTCTCATTGGCTCCCCCTCTTCCCGTTCATCCTCAGGACAAATTGCAAGCTGTACGGAACAGGAGGTTAAAGGTGCTGGTTCTCCAAGGAGGGAGATTGCTAGTAAAGCGGCTGGAATGGCGAACCCGAGCACAAGGAGTTGAGAAATGAGGTGCGTTTTAGAAAGCTTTCCCGATCACATGGTGTACCACCTTCTGGGTTTCTCATGCATGTTTTCGATGTAGGAAGATGCCCTTGAACCTGGAGATTTGGGACCCATGGGATGGGTAACAGGCAGTATTACTTTAAAGGCTCTGCGTTTGCTCCCCCAAACTCACCAAACCTCTCAGCCCCGAGAGTGTCCACCCTTATGTCTCATCCAGCTGTGGGTCTAGATATGGTCAATCCAGGTTGCATCACAGCCCCTGAACGAATTTTGTAAGAATTTCTCTCTCTTTCACTGTCTTTGTTTCACGGGCTTTTAAAAGTAATTTATTTTTATAATGGGGTTTAGCTGCTTTTCACGGCTGTGTTTATGCCGCTTTACACCCACTTGACTCACTTCCAGAGAGATATCAATACATAGGTTTTAAGATTCTTACTACTCAGATATATTCTTGTGCGGTGAATAGGGGGTGTTGAGTCCAGTTCACTGAGCAAGGAGTAGGTCTTTCTATTACATATTGGGTTTATGGAACGGTAGCTGAGCTCATTTGAAACCCTTGTTTTATTCATCACCCCACCTCACCTTTCCCGTTAAGCAGCCATAGTGTGTCTTCTAAACGTGTGACTCTGTTCTGTTTTGTAATTCAGTTCAAGTGTAGCGGTTTTTACATTCCCTCTATAACTGATAGCTTATGATAAGTGTCTTTTTCTCTGTGACTTATTTCACTTAGAATCGTCGTGCCTAAATCTACTCATCATGCTGCTACTAGCCTTATGACATTGATTTCATGGCTGAGTGATATTCCATTGTACATAAGGACCACCACTTCTTTATCCATTTTTCTCTTTCCAGGGATATTTAAGGTGTCATGAAGTGGAGGTTCTTGTCAACAGAGCAGCCCTAAACTTTGGGTTGCCTGTGTCTTGCTGATTTTTAGTTTTCCCAATTTATACGCCCATGAGTGGAAGTGCCCTATGCGCTCTAAGCTGTGTTTTTTCGATGTTTCAGGACACACCGTACACTTCTCCAGAGTGGCTGTTGGCAATTTACATCCCGCCCATCAGCGTAGCAAGGCTCCCATTTCTCCATGGCCTGTCCTGCATTTCTGGTTTTGACACTTTTTTCAGCATGGCCCTTTTGACCGATGGGCAGCGAGACTTCTTTGTAGCGCTGATTTGCCTTTCCAGGTTGCTTGGTTGGCCAAAAAGGGCGTATGCGTTTTTTCCTGAATATATTCAGGAAAAAAACGCATACGCCCTTTTTGGCCAAGGGCATCATTGTCGACGTTTTGCCGCTTTTCATGTGCTTTACAGGCGATTCGAATCGACCTCCTGAAATCTGTTTCCTGCAATTCTGCCTTGCTTTCAAATCCTCTTCGTTGCCTTCCCTCAATATATTTGTGGACGAGAGTTATCATTTATAACTCTGCAGGTTTGTGAATTGCAGTGCCCCTGAGCTCCATTTTTCAACTCGCTTTTTTGGGAGCTGGCCGCAAAAGCGCAGGATTGCCTCAGGCCCTCTTCTGGTTCCGGGCGGCAGGCTGAGCCTGTGGTTAATTCTTCTTCCTGATGGGAAAATAGAGTGACCTGTGCCTGTCCCAACACCTAGAGCTAGTCTCTCATTGGCTCCCCCTCTTCCCGTTCATCCTCAGGACAAATTGCAAGCTGTACAGAACAGGAGGTTAAAGGTGCTGGTTCTCCAAGGAGGGAGATTGCTAGTAAAGCGGCTGGAATGGCGAACCCGAGCACAAGGAGTTGAGAAATGAGGTGCGTTTTAGAAAGCTTTCCCGATCACATGGTGTACCACCTTCTGGGTTTCTCATGCATGTTTTCGATGTAGGAAGATGCCCTTGAACCTGGAGATTTGGGACCCATGGGATGGGTAACAGGCAGTATTACTTTAAAGGCTCTGCGTTTGCTCCCCCAAACTCACCAAACCTCTCAGCCCCGAGAGTGTCCACCCTTATGTCTCATCCAGCTGTGGGTCTAGATATGGTCAATCCAGGTTGCATCACAGCCCCTGAACGAATTTTGTAAGAATTTCTCTCTCTTTCACTGTCTTTGTTTCACGGGCTTTTAAAAGTAATTTATTTTTATAATGGGGTTTAGCTGCTTTTCACGGCTGTGTTTATGCCGCTTTACACCCACTTGACTCACTTCCAGAGAGATATCAATACATAGGTTTTAAGATTCTTACTACTCAGATATATTCTTGTGCGGTGAATAGGGGGTGTTGAGTCCAGTTCACTGAGCAAGGAGTAGGTCTTTCTATTACATATTGGGTTTATGGAACGGTAGCTGAGCTCATTTGAAACCCTTGTTTTATTCATCACCCCACCTCACCTTTCCCGTTAAGCAGCCATAGTGTGTCTTCTAAACGTGTGACTCTGTTCTGTTTTGTAATTCAGTTCAAGTGTAGCGGTTTTTACATTCCCTCTATAACTGATAGCTTATGATAAGTGTCTTTTTCTCTGTGACTTATTTCACTTAGAATCGTCGTGCCTAAATCTACTCATCATGCTGCTACTAGCCTTATGACATTGATTTCATGGCTGAGTGATATTCCATTGTACATAAGGACCACCACTTCTTTATCCATTTTTCTCTTTCCAGGGATATTTAAGGTGTCATGAAGTGGAGGTTCTTGTCAACAGAGCAGCCCTAAACTTTGGGGTGCCTGTGTCTTGCTGATTTTTAGTTTTCCCAATTTATACGCCCATGAGTGGAAGTGCCCTATGCGCTCTAAGCTGTGTTTTTTCGATGTTTCAGGACACACCGTACACTTCTCCAGAGTGGCTGTTGGCAATTTACATCCCGCCCATCAGCGTAGCAAGGCTCCCATTTCTCCATGGCCTGTCCTGCATTTCTGGTTTTGACACTTTTTTCAGCATGGCCCTTTTGACCGATGGGCAGCGAGACTTCTTTGTAGCGCTGATTTGCCTTTCCAGGTTGCTTGGTTGGCCAAAAAGGGCGTATGCGTTTTTTCCTGAATATATTCAGGAAAAAAACGCATACGCCCTTTTTGGCCAAGGGCATCATTGTCGACGTTTTGCCGCTTTTCATGTGCTTTACAGGCGATTCGAATCGACCTCCTGAAATCTGTTTCCTGCAATTCTGCCTTGCTTTCAAATCCTCTTCGTTGCCTTCCCTCAATATATTTGTGGACGAGAGTTATCATTTATAACTCTGCAGGTTTGTGAATTGCAGTGCCCCTGAGCTCCATTTTTCAACTCGCTTTTTTGGGAGCTGGCCGCAAAAGCGCAGGATTGCCTCAGGCCCTCTTCTGGTTCCGGGCGGCAGGCTGAGCCTGTGGTTAATTCTTCTTCCTGATGGGAAAATAGAGTGACCTGTGCCTGTCCCAACACCTAGAGCTAGTCTCTCATTGGCTCCCCCTCTTCCCGTTCATCCTCAGGACAAATTGCAAGCTGTACAGAACAGGAGGTTAAAGGTGCTGGTTCTCCAAGGAGGGAGATTGCTAGTAAAGCGGCTGGAATGGCGAACCCGAGCACAAGGAGTTGAGAAATGAGGTGCGTTTTAGAAAGCTTTCCCGATCACATGGTGTACCACCTTCTGGGTTTCTCATGCATGTTTTCGATGTAGGAAGATGCCCTTGAACCTGGAGATTTGGGACCCATGGGATGGGTAACAGGCAGTATTACTTTAAAGGCTCTGCGTTTGCTCCCCCAAACTCACCAAAGCTCTCAGCCCCGAGAGTGTCCACCCTTATGTCTCATCCAGCTGTGGGTCTAGATATGGTCAATCCAGGTTGCATCACAGCCCCTGAACGAATTTTGTAAGAATTTCTCTCTCTTTCACTGTCTTTGTTTCACGGGCTTTTAAAAGTAATTTATTTTTATAATGGGGTTTAGCTGCTTTTCACGGCTGTGTTTATGCCGCTTTACACCCACTTGACTCACTTCCAGAGAGATATCAATACATAGGTTTTAAGATTCTTACTACTCAGATATATTCTTGTGCGGTGAATAGGGGGTGTTGAGTCCAGTTCACTGAGCAAGGAGTAGGTCTTTCTATTACATATTGGGTTTATGGAACGGTAGCTGAACTAATTTGAAACCCTTGTTTTATTCATCACCCCACCTCACCTTTCCCGTTAAGCAGCCATAGTGTGTCTTCTAAACGTGTGACTCTGTTCTGTTTTGTAATTCAGTTCAAGTGTAGCGGTTTTTACATTCCCTCTATAACTGAAAGCTTATGATAAGTGTCTTTTTCTGTGTGACTTATTTCACTTAGAATCGTCGTGCCTACATCTACTCATCATGCTGCTACTAGCCTTATGACATTGATTTCATGGCTGTGTGATATTCCATTGTACATAAGGACCACCACTTCTTTATCCATTTTTCTCTTTCCAGGGATATTTAAGGTGTCATGAAGTGGAGGTTCTTGTCAACAGAGCAGCCCTAAACTTTGGGGTGCCTGTGTCTTGCTGATTTTTAGTTTTCCCAATTTATACGCCCATGAGTGGAAGTGCCCTATGCGCTCTAAGCTGTGTTTTTTCGATGTTTCAGGACACACCGTACACTTCTCCAGAGTGGCTGTTGGCAATTTACATCCCGCCCATCAGCGTAGCAAGGCTCCCATTTCTCCATGGCCTGTCCTGCATTTCTGGTTTTGACACTTTTTTCAGCATGGCCCTTTTGACCGATAGGCAGCGAGACTTCTTTGTAGTGTTGATTTGCCTTTCCAGGTTGCTTGGTTGGCCAAAAAGGGCGTATGCGTTTTTTCCTGAATATATTCAGGAAAAAACGCATACGCCCTTTTTGGCCAAGGGCATCATTGTCGACGTTTTGCCACTTTTCATGTGCTTTACAGGCGATTCGAATCGACCTCCTGAAATCTGTTTCCTGCAATTCTGCCTTGCTTTCAAATCCTCTTCGTTGCCTTCCCTCAATATATTTGTGGACGAGAGTTATCATTTATAACTCTGCAGGTTTGTGAATTGCAGTGCCCCTGAGCTCCATTTTTCAACTCGCTTTTTTGGGAGCTGGCCGCAAAAGCGCAGGATCGCCTCAGGCCCTCTTCTGGTTCCGGGCGGCAGGCTGAGCCTGTGGTTAATTCTTCTTCCTGATGGGAAAATAGAGTGACCTGTGCCTGTCCCAACACCTAGAGCTAGTCTCTCATTGGCTCCCCCTCTTCCCGTTCATCCTCAGGACAAATTGCAAGCTGTACGGAACAGGAGGTTAAAGGTGCTGGTTCTCCAAGGAGGGAGATTGCTAGTAAAGCGGCTGGAATGGCGAACCCGAGCACAAGGAGTTGAGAAATGAGGTGCGTTTTAGAAAGCTTTCCCGATCACATGGTGTACCACCTTCTGGGTTTCTCATGCATGTTTTCGATGTAGGAAGATGCCCTTGAACCTGGAGATTTGGGACCCATGGGATGGGTAACAGGCAGTATTACTTTAAAGGCTCTGCGTTTGCTCCCCCAAACTCATCAAACCTCTCAGCCCCGAGAGTGTCCACCCTTATGTCTCATCCAGCTGTGGGTCTAGATATGGTCAATCCAGGTTGCATCACAGAGCCTGAACGAATTTTGTAAGAATTTCTCTCTCTTTCACTGTCTTTGTTTCACGGGCTTTTAAAAGTAATTTATTTTTATAATGGGGTTTAGCTGCTTTTCACGGCTGTGTTTATGCCGCTTTACACCCACTTGACTCACTTCCAGAGAGATATCAATACATAGGTTTTAAGATTCTTACTAGTCAGATATATTCTTGTGCGGTGAATAGGGGGTGTTGAGTCCAGTTCACTGAGCAAGGAGTAGGTCTTTCTATTACATATTGGGTTTATGGAATGGTAGCTGAGCTCATTTGAAACCCTTGTTTTATTCATCACCCCACCTCACCTTTCCCGTTAAGCAGCCATAGTGTGTCTTCTAAACGTGTGACTCTGTTCTGTTTTGTAATTCAGTTCAATGTAGCGGTTTTTACATTCCCTCTATAACTGAAAGCTTATGATAAGTGTCTTTTTCTGTGTGACTTATTTCACTTAGAATCGTCGTGCCTACATCTACTCATCATGCTGCTACTAGCCTTATGACATTGATTTCATGGCTGAGTGATATTCCATTGTACATAAGGACCACCACTTCTTTATCCATTTTTCTCTTTCCAGGGATATTTAAGGTGTCATGAAGTGGAGGTTCTTGTCAACAGAGCAGCCCTAAACTTTGGGGTGCCTGTGTCTTGCTGATTTTTAGTTTTCCCAATTTATACGCCCATGAGTGGAAGTGCCCTATGCGCTCTAAGCTGTGTTTTTTCGATGTTTCAGGACACACCGTACACTTCTCCAGAGTGGCTGTTGGCAATTTACATCCCGCCCATCAGCGTAGCAAGGCTCCCATTTCTCCATGGCCTGTCCTGCATTTCTGGTTTTGACACTTTTTTCAGCATGGCCCTTTTGACCGATGGGCAGCGAGACTTCTTTGTAGCGCTGATTTGCCTTTCCAGGTTGCTTGGTTGGCCAAAAAGGGCGTATGCGTTTTTTCCTGAATATATTCAGGAAAAAACGCATACGCCCTTTTTGGCCAAGGGCATCATTGTCGACGTTTTGCCGCTTTTCATGTGCTTTACAGGCGATTCGAATCGACCTCCTGAAATCTGTTTCCTGCAATTCTGCCTTGCTTTCAAATCCTCTTCGTTGCCTTCCCTCAATATATTTGTGGACGAGAGTTATCATTTATAACTCTGCAGGTTTGTGAATTGCAGTGCCCCTGAGCTCCATTTTTCAACTCGCTTTTTTGGGAGCTGGCCGCAAAAGCGCAGGATTGCCTCAGGCCCTCTTCTGGTTCCGGGCGGCAGGCTGAGCCTGTGGTTAATTCTTCTTCCTGATGGGAAAATAGAGTGACCTGTGCCTGTCCCAACACCTAGAGCTAGTCTCTCATTGGCTCCCCCTCTTCCCGTTCATCCTCAGGACAAATTGCAAGCTGTACGGAACAGGAGGTTAAAGGTGCTGGTTCTCCAAGGAGGGAGATTGCTAGTAAAGCGGCTGGAATGGCGAACCCGAGCACAAGGAGTTGAGAAATGAGGTGCGTTTTAGAAAGCTTTCCCGATCACATGGTGTACCACCTTCTGGGTTTCTCATGCATGTTTTCGATGTAGGAAGATGCCCTTGAACCTGGAGATTTGGGACCCATGGGATGGGTAACAGGCAGTATTACTTTAAAGGCTCTGCGTTTGCTCCCCCAAACTCACCAAACCTCTCAGCCCCGAGAGTGTCCACCCTTATGTCTCATCCAGCTGTGGGTCTAGATATGGTCAATCCAGGTTGCATCACAGCCCCTGAACGAATTTTGTAAGAATTTCTCTCTCTTTCACTGTCTTTGTTTCACGGGCTTTTAAAAGTAATTTATTTTTATAATGGGGTTTAGCTGCTTTTCACGGCTGTGTTTATGCCGCTTTACACCCACTTGACTCACTTCCAGAGAGATATCAATACATAGGTTTTAAGATTCTTACTAGTCAGATATATTCTTGTGCGGTGAATAGGGGGTGTTGAGTCCAGTTCACTGAGCAAGGAGTAGGTCTTTCTATTACATATTGGGTTTATGGAACGGTAGCTGAACTAATTTGAAACCCTTGTTTTATTCATCACCCCACCTCACCTTTCCCGTTAAGCAGCCATAGTGTGTCTTCTAAACGTGTGACTCTGTTCTGTTTTGTAATTCAGTTCAAGTGTAGCGGTTTTTACATTCCCTCTATAACTGAAAGCTTATGATAAGTGTCTTTTTCTGTGTGACTTATTTCACTTAGAATCGTCGTGCCTAAATCTACTCATCATGCTGCTACTAGCCTTATGACATTGATTTCATGGCTGAGTGATATTCCATTGTACATAAGGACCACCACTTCTTTATCCATTTTTCTCTTTCCAGGGATATTTAAGGTGTCATGAAGTGGAGGTTCTTGTCAACAGAGCAGCCCTAAACTTTGGGGTGCCTGTGTCTTGCTGATTTTTAGTTTTCCCAATTTATACGCCCATGAGTGGAAGTGCCCTATGCGCTCTAAGCTGTGTTTTTTCGATGTTTCAGGACACACCGTACACTTCTCCAGAGTGGCTGTTGGCAATTTACATCCCGCCCATCAGCGTAGCAAGGCTCCCATTTCTCCATGGCCTGTCCTGCATTTCTGGTTTTGACACTTTTTTCAGCATGGCCCTTTTGACCGATGGGCAGCGAGACTTCTTTGTAGCGCTGATTTGCCTTTCCAGGTTGCTTGGTTGGCCAAAAAGGGCGTATGCGTTTTTTCCTGAATATATTCAGGAAAAAACGCATACGCCCTTTTTGGCCAAGGGCATCATTGTCGACGTTTTGCCGCTTTTCATGTGCTTTACAGGCGATTCGAATCGACCTCCTGAAATCTGTTTCCTGCAATTCTGCCTTGCTTTCAAATCCTCTTCGTTGCCTTCCCTCAATATATTTGTGGACGAGAGTTATCATTTATAACTCTGCAGGTTTGTGAATTGCAGTGCCCCTGAGCTCCATATTTCAACTCGCTTTTTTGGGAGCTGGCCGCAAAAGCGCAGGATTGCCTCAGGCCCTCTTCTGGTTCCGGGCGGCAGGCTGAGCCTGTGGTTAATTCTTCTTCCTGATGGGAAAATAGAGTGACCTGTGCCTGTCCCAACACCTAGAGCTAGTCTCTCATTGGCTCCCCCTCTTCCCGTTCATCCTCAGGACAAATTGCAAGCTGTACGGAACAGGAGGTTAAAGGTGCTGATTCTCCAAGGAGGGAGATTGCTAGTAAAGCGGCTGGAATGGCGAACCCGAGCACAAGGAGATGAGAAATGAGGTGCGTTTTAGAAAGCTTTCCCGATCACACGGTGTACCACCTTCTGGGTTTCTCATGCATGTTTTCGATGTAGGAAGATGCCCTTGAACCTGGAGATTTGGGACCCATGGGATGGGTAACAGGCAGTATTACTTTAAAGGCTCTGTGTTTGCTCCCCCAACCTCACCAAAGCTCTCAGCCCCGAGAGTGTCCACCCTTATGTCTCATCCAGCTGTGGGTCTAGATATGGTCAATCCAGGTTGCATCACAGAGCCTGAACGAATTTTGTAAGAATTTCTCTCTCTTTCACTGTCTTTGTTTCACGGGCTTTTAAAAGTAATTTATTTTTATACTGGGGTTTAACTGCTTTTCACGGCTGAGTTTACGCTGCTTTATACCCACTTGACTCACTTCCAGAGAGATATCAATACATAGGTTTTAAGATTCTTACTAGTCAGATATATTCTTGTGCGGTGAATAGGGGGTGTTGAGTCCAGTTCACTGAGCAAGGAGTAGGTCTTTCTATTACATATTGGGTTTATGGAACGGTAGATGAGCTCATTTGAAACCCTTGTTTTATTCATCACCCCACCTCACCTTTCCCGTTAAGCAGCCATAGTGTGTCTTCTAAACGTGTGACTCTGTTCTGTTTTGTAATTCAGTTCAAGTGTAGCGGTTTTTACATTCCCTCTATAACTGAAAGCTTATGATAAGTGTCTTTTTCTGTGTGACTTATTTCACTTAGAATCGTCGTGCCTACATCTACTCATCATGCTGCTACTAGCCTTATGACATTGATTTCATGGCTGAGTGATATTCCATTGTACATAAGGACCACCACTTCTTTATCCATTTTTCTCTTTCCAGGGATATTTAAGGTGTCATGAAGTGGAGGTTCTTGTCAACAGAGCAGCCCTAAACTTTGGGGTGCCTGTGTCTTGCTGATTTTTAGTTTTCCCAATTTATACGCCCATGAGTGGAAGTGCCCTATGCGCTCTAAGCTGTGTTTTTTCGATGTTTCAGGACACACCGTACACTTCTCCAGAGTGGCTGTTGGCAATTTACATCCCGCCCATCAGCGTAGCAAGGCTCCCATTTCTCCATGGCCTGTCCTGCATTTCTGGTTTTGACACTTTTTTCAGCATGGCCCTTTTGACCGATGGGCAGCGAGACTTCTTTGTAGTGTTGATTTGCCTTTCCAGGTTGCTTGGTTGGTCAAAAAGGGCGTATGCGTTTTTTCCTGAATATATTCAGGAAAAAACGCATACGCCCTTTTTGGCCAAGGGCATCATTGTCGACGTTTTGCCGCTTTTCATGTGCTTTACAGGCGATTCGAATCGACCTCCTGAAATCTGTTTCCTGCAATTCTGCCTTGCTTTCAAATCCTCTTCGTTGCCTTCCCTCAATATATTTGTGGACGAGAGTTATCATTTATAACTCTGCAGGTTTGTGAATTGCAGTGCCCCTGAGCTCCATTTTTCAACTCGCTTTTTTGGGAGCTGGCCGCAAAAGCGCAGGATTGCCTCAGGCCCTCTTCTGGTTCCGGGCGGCAGGCTGAGCCTGTGGTTAATTCTTCTTCCTGATGGGAAAATAGAGTGACCTGTGCCTGTCCCAACACCTAGAGCTAGTCTCTCATTGGCTCCCCCTCTTCCCGTTCATCCTCAGGACAAATTGCAAGCTGTACGGAACAGGAGGTTAAAGGTGCTGGTTCTCCAAGGAGGGAGATTGCTAGTAAAGCGGCTGGAATGGCGAACCCGAGCACAAGGAGTTGAGAAATGAGGTGCGTTTTAGAAAGCTTTCCCGATCACATGGTGTACCACCTTCTGGGTTTCTCATGCATGTTTTCGATGTAGGAAGATGCCCTTGAACCTGGAGATTTGGGACCCATGGGATGGGTAACAGGCAGTATTACTTTAAAGGCTCTGCGTTTGCTCCCCCAAACTCACCAAACCTCTCAGCCCCGAGAGTGTCCACCCTTATGTCTCATCCAGCTGTGGGTCTAGATATGGTCAATCCAGGTTGCATCACAGCCCCTGAACGAATTTTGTAAGAATTTCTCTCTCTTTCACTGTCTTTGTTTCACGGGCTTTTAAAAGTAATTTATTTTTATAATGGGGTTTAGCTGCTTTTCACGGCTGTGTTTATGCCGCTTTACACCCACTTGACTCACTTCCAGAGAGATATCAATACATAGGTTTTAAGATTCTTACTAGTCAGATATATTCTTGTGCGGTGAATAGGGGGTGTTGAGTCCAGTTCACTGAGCAAGGAGTAGGTCTTTCTATTACATATTGGGTTTATGGAACGGTAGCTGAGCTCATTTGAAACCCTTGTTTTATTCATCACCCCACCTCACCTTTCCCGTTAAGCAGCCATAGTGTGTCTTCTAAACGTGTGACTCTGTTCTGTTTTGTAATTCAGTTCAAGTGTAGCGGTTTTTACATTCCCTCTATAACTGATAGCTTATGATAAGTGTCTTTTTCTGTGTGACTTATTTCACTTAGAATCGTCGTGCCTACATCTACTCATCATGCTGCTACTAGCCTTATGACATTGATTTCATGGCTGAGTGATATTCCATTGTACATAAGGACCACCACTTCTTTATCCATTTTTCTCTTTCCAGGGATATTTAAGGTGTCATGAAGTCGAGGTTCTTGTCAACAGAGCAGCCCTAAACTTTGGGGTGCCTGTGTCTTGCTGATTTTTAGTTTTCCCAATTTATACGCCCATGAGTGGAAGTGCCCTATGCGCTCTAAGCTGTGTTTTTTCGATGTTTCAGGACACACCGTACACTTCTCCAGAGTGGCTGTTGGCAATTTACATCCCGCCCATCAGCGTAGCAAGGCTCCCATTTCTCCATGGCCTGTCCTGCATTTCTGGTTTTGACACTTTTTTCAGCATGGCCCTTTTGACCGATGGGCAGCGAGACTTCTTTGTAGCGCTGATTTGCCTTTCCAGGTTGCTTGGTTGGCCAAAAAGGGCGTATGCGTTTTTTCCTGAATATATTCAGGAAAAAACGCATACGCCCTTTTTGGCCAAGGGCATCATTGTCGACGTTTTGCCGCTTTTCATGTGCTTTACAGGCGATTCGAATCGACCTCCTGAAATCTGTTTCCTGCAATTCTGCCTTGCTTTCAAATCCTCTTCGTTGCCTTCCCTCAATATATTTGTGGACGAGAGTTATCATTTATAACTCTGCAGGTTTGTGAATTGCAGTGCCCCTGAGCTCCATTTTTCAACTCGCTTTTTTGGGAGCTGGCCGCAAAAGCGCAGGATTGCCTCAGGCCCTCTTCTGGTTCCGGGCGGCAGGCTGAGCCTGTGGTTAATTCTTCTTCCTGATGGGAAAATAGAGTGACCTGTGCCTGTCCCAACACCTAGAGCTAGTCTCTCATTGGCTCCCCCTCTTCCCGTTCATCCTCAGGACAAATTGCAAGCTGTACGGAACAGGAGGTTAAAGGTGCTGGTTCTCCAAGGAGGGAGATTGCTAGTAAAGCGGCTGGAATGGCGAACCCGAGCACAAGGAGTTGAGAAATGAGGTGCGTTTTAGAAAGCTTTCCCGATCACACGGTGTACCACCTTCTGGGTTTCTCATGCATGTTTTCGATGTAGGAAGATGCCCTTGAACCTGGAGATTTGGGACCCATGGGATGGGTAACAGGCAGTATTACTTTAAAGGCTCTGCGTTTGCTCCCCCAAACTCACCAAACCTCTCAGCCCCGAGAGTGTCCACCCTTATGTCTCATCCAGCTGTGGGTCTAGATATGGTCAATCCAGGTTGCATCACAGCCCCTGAACGAATTTTGTAAGAATTTCTCTCTCTTTCACTGTCTTTGTTTCACGGGCTTTTAAAAGTAATTTATTTTTATAATGGGGTTTAGCTGCTTTTCACGGCTGTGTTTATGCCGCTTTACACCCACTTGACTCACTTCCAGAGAGATATCAATACATAGGTTTTAAGATTCTTACTAGTCAGATATATTCTTGTGCGGTGAATAGGGGGTGTTGAGTCCAGTTCACTGAGCAAGGAGTAGGTCTTTCTATTACATATTGGGTTTATGGAACGGTAGCTGAGCTCATTTGAAACCCTTGTTTTATTCATCACCCCACCTCACCTTTCCCGTTAAGCAGCCATAGTGTGTCTTCTAAACGTGTGACTCTGTTCTGTTTTGTAATTCAGTTCAAGTGTAGCGGTTTTTACATTCCCTCTATAACTGATAGCTTATGATAAGTGTCTTTTTCTGTGTGACTTATTTCACTTAGAATCGTCGTGCCTAAATCTACTCATCATGCTGCTACTAGCCTTATGACATTGATTTCATGGCTGAGTGATATTCCATTGTACATAAGGACCACCACTTCTTTATCCATTTTTCTCTTTCCAGGGATATTTAAGGTGTCATGAAGTGGAGGTTCTTGTCAACAGAGCAGCCCTAAACTTTGGGGTGCCTGTGTCTTGCTGATTTTTAGTTTTCCCAATTTATACGCCCATGAGTGGAAGTGCCCTATGCGCTCTAAGCTGTGTTTTTTCGATGTTTCAGGACACACCGTACACTTCTCCAGAGTGGCTGTTGGCAATTTACATCCCGCCCATTAGCGTAGCAAGGCTCCCATTTCTCCATGGCCTGTCCTGCATTTCTGGTTTTGACACTTTTTTCAGCATGGCCCTTTTGACCGATGGGCAGCGAGACTTCTTTGTAGCGCTGATTTGCCTTTCCAGGTTGCTTGGTTGGCCAAAAAGGGCGTATGCGTTTTTTCCTGAATATATTCAGGAAAAAACGCATACGCCCTTTTTGGCCAAGGGCATCATTGTCGACGTTTTGCCGCTTTTCATGTGCTTTACAGGCGATTCGAATCGACCTCCTGAAATCTGTTTCCTGCAATTCTGCCTTGCTTTCAAATCCTCTTCGTTGCCTTCCCTCAATATATTTGTGGACGAGAGTTATCATTTATAACTCTGCAGGTTTGTGAATTGCAGTGCCCCTGAGCTCCATTTTTCAACTCGCTTTTTTGGGAGCTGGCCGCAAAAGCGCAGGATTGCCTCAGGCCCTCTTCTGGTTCCGGGCGGCAGGCTGAGCCTGTGGTTAATTCTTCTTCCTGATGGGAAAATAGAGTGACCTGTGCCTGTCCCAACACCTAGAGCTAGTCTCTCATTGGCTCCCCCTCTTCCCGTTCATCCTCAGGACAAATTGCAAGCTGTACAGAACAGGAGGTTAAAGGTGCTGATTCTCCAAGGAGGGAGATTGCTAGTAAAGCGGCTGGAATGGCGAACCCGAGCACAAGGAGATGAGAAATGAGGTGCGTTTTAGAAAGCTTTCCCGATCACACGGTGTACCACCTTCTGGGTTTCTCATGCATGTTTTCGATGTAGGAAGATGCCCTTGAACCTGGAGATTTGGGACCCATGGGATGGGTAACAGGCAGTATTACTTTAAAGGCTCTGCGTTTGCTCCCCCAACCTCACCAAAGCTCTCAGCCCCGAGAGTGTCCACCCTTATGTCTCATCCAGCTGTGGGTCTAGATATGGTCAATCCAGGTTGCATCACAGCCCCTGAACGAATTTTGTAAGAATTTCTCTCTCTTTCACTGTCTTTGTTTCACGGGCTTTTAAAAGTAATTTATTTTTATAATGGGGTTTAGCTGCTTTTCACGGCTGTGTTTATGCCGCTTTACACCCACTTGACTCACTTCCAGAGAGATATCAATACATAGGTTTTAAGATTCTTACTAGTCAGATATATTCTTGTGCGGTGAATAGGGGGTGTTGAGTCCAGTTCACTGAGCAAGGAGTAGGTCTTTCTATTACATATTGGGTTTATGGAACGGTAGCTGAGCTCATTTGAAACCCTTGTTTTATTCATCACCCCACCTCACCTTTCCCGTTAAGCAGCCATAGTGTGTCTTCTAAACGTGTGACTCTGTTCTGTTTTGTAATTCAGTTCAAGTGTAGCGGTTTTTACATTCCCTCTATAACTGATAGCTTATGATAAGTGTCTTTTTCTGTGTGACTTATTTCACTTAGAATCGTCGTGCCTACATCTACTCATCATGCTGCTACTAGCCTTATGACATTGATTTCATGGCTGAGTGATATTCCATTGTACATAAGGACCACCACTTCTTTATCCATTTTTCTCTTTCCAGGGATATTTAAGGTGTCATGAAGTCGAGGTTCTTGTCAACAGAGCAGCCCTAAACTTTGGGGTGCCTGTGTCTTGCTGATTTTTAGTTTTCCCAATTTATACGCCCATGAGTGGAAGTGCCCTATGCGCTCTAAGCTGTGTTTTTTCGATGTTTCAGGACACACCGTACACTTCTCCAGAGTGGCTGTTGGCAATTTACATCCCGCCCATCAGCGTAGCAAGGCTCCCATTTCTCCATGGCCTGTCCTGCATTTCTGGTTTTGACACTTTTTTCAGCATGGCCCTTTTGACCGATGGGCAGCGAGACTTCTTTGTAGCGCTGATTTGCCTTTCCAGGTTGCTTGGTTGGCCAAAAAGGGCGTATGCGTTTTTTCCTGAATATATTCAGGAAAAAACGCATACGCCCTTTTTGGCCAAGGGCATCATTGTCGACGTTTTGCCGCTTTTCATGTGCTTTACAGGCGATTCGAATCGACCTCCTGAAATCTGTTTCCTGCAATTCTGCCTTGCTTTCAAATCCTCTTCGTTGCCTTCCCTCAATATATTTGTGGACGAGAGTTATCATTTATAACTCTGCAGGTTTGTGAATTGCAGTGCCCCTGAGCTCCATTTTTCAACTCGCTTTTTTGGGAGCTGGCCGCAAAAGCGCAGGATTGCCTCAGGCCCTCTTCTGGTTCCGGGCGGCAGGCTGAGCCTGTGGTTAATTCTTCTTCCTGATGGGAAAATAGAGTGACCTGTGCCTGTCCCAACACCTAGAGCTAGTCTCTCATTGGCTCCCCCTCTTCCCGTTCATCCTCAGGACAAATTGCAAGCTGTACGGAACAGGAGGTTAAAGGTGCTGGTTCTCCAAGGAGGGAGATTGCTAGTAAAGCGGCTGGAATGGCGAACCCGAGCACAAGGAGTTGAGAAATGAGGTGCGTTTTAGAAAGCTTTCCCGATCACACGGTGTACCACCTTCTGGGTTTCTCATGCATGTTTTCGATGTAGGAAGATGCCCTTGAACCTGGAGATTTGGGACCCATGGGATGGGTAACAGGCAGTATTACTTTAAAGGCTCTGCGTTTGCTCCCCCAAACTCACCAAACCTCTCAGCCCCGAGAGTGTCCACCCTTATGTCTCATCCAGCTGTGGGTCTAGATATGGTCAATCCAGGTTGCATCACAGCCCCTGAACGAATTTTGTAAGAATTTCTCTCTCTTTCACTGTCTTTGTTTCACGGGCTTTTAAAAGTAATTTATTTTTATAATGGGGTTTAGCTGCTTTTCACGGCTGTGTTTATGCCGCTTTACACCCACTTGACTCACTTCCAGAGAGATATCAATACATAGGTTTTAAGATTCTTACTAGTCAGATATATTCTTGTGCGGTGAATAGGGGGTGTTGAGTCCAGTTCACTGAGCAAGGAGTAGGTCTTTCTATTACATATTGGGTTTATGGAACGGTAGCTGAGCTCATTTGAAACCCTTGTTTTATTCATCACCCCACCTCACCTTTCCCGTTAAGCAGCCATAGTGTGTCTTCTAAACGTGTGACTCTGTTCTGTTTTGTAATTCAGTTCAAGTGTAGCGGTTTTTACATTCCCTCTATAACTGATAGCTTATGATAAGTGTCTTTTTCTGTGTGACTTATTTCACTTAGAATCGTCGTGCCTAAATCTACTCATCATGCTGCTACTAGCCTTATGACATTGATTTCATGGCTGAGTGATATTCCATTGTACATAAGGACCACCACTTCTTTATCCATTTTTCTCTTTCCAGGGATATTTAAGGTGTCATGAAGTGGAGGTTCTTGTCAACAGAGCAGCCCTAAACTTTGGGGTGCCTGTGTCTTGCTGATTTTTAGTTTTCCCAATTTATACGCCCATGAGTGGAAGTGCCCTATGCGCTCTAAGCTGTGTTTTTTCGATGTTTCAGGACACACCGTACACTTCTCCAGAGTGGCTGTTGGCAATTTACATCCCGCCCATTAGCGTAGCAAGGCTCCCATTTCTCCATGGCCTGTCCTGCATTTCTGGTTTTGACACTTTTTTCAGCATGGCCCTTTTGACCGATGGGCAGCGAGACTTCTTTGTAGCGCTGATTTGCCTTTCCAGGTTGCTTGGTTGGCCAAAAAGGGCGTATGCGTTTTTTCCTGAATATATTCAGGAAAAAACGCATACGCCCTTTTTGGCCAAGGGCATCATTGTCGACGTTTTGCCGCTTTTCATGTGCTTTACAGGCGATTCGAATCGACCTCCTGAAATCTGTTTCCTGCAATTCTGCCTTGCTTTCAAATCCTCTTCGTTGCCTTCCCTCAATATATTTGTGGACGAGAGTTATCATTTATAACTCTGCAGGTTTGTGAATTGCAGTGCCCCTGAGCTCCATTTTTCAACTCGCTTTTTTGGGAGCTGGCCGCAAAAGCGCAGGATTGCCTCAGGCCCTCTTCTGGTTCCGGGCGGCAGGCTGAGCCTGTGGTTAATTCTTCTTCCTGATGGGAAAATAGAGTGACCTGTGCCTGTCCCAACACCTAGAGCTAGTCTCTCATTGGCTCCCCCTCTTCCCGTTCATCCTCAGGACAAATTGCAAGCTGTACAGAACAGGAGGTTAAAGGTGCTGATTCTCCAAGGAGGGAGATTGCTAGTAAAGCGGCTGGAATGGCGAACCCGAGCACAAGGAGATGAGAAATGAGGTGCGTTTTAGAAAGCTTTCCCGATCACACGGTGTACCACCTTCTGGGTTTCTCATGCATGTTTTCGATGTAGGAAGATGCCCTTGAACCTGGAGATTTGGGACCCATGGGATGGGTAACAGGCAGTATTACTTTAAAGGCTCTGCGTTTGCTCCCCCAACCTCACCAAAGCTCTCAGCCCCGAGAGTGTCCACCCTTATGTCTCATCCAGCTGTGGGTCTAGATATGGTCAATCCAGGTTGCATCACAGCCCCTGAACGAATTTTGTAAGAATTTCTCTCTCTTTCACTGTCTTTGTTTCACGGGCTTTTAAAAGTAATTTATTTTTATAATGGGGTTTAGCTGCTTTTCACGGCTGTGTTTATGCCGCTTTACACCCACTTGACTCACTTCCAGAGAGATATCAATACATAGGTTTTAAGATTCTTACTAGTCAGATATATTCTTGTGCGGTGAATAGGGGGTGTTGAGTCCAGTTCACTGAGCAAGGAGTAGGTCTTTCTATTACATATTGGGTTTATGGAACGGTAGCTGAGCTCATTTGAAACCCTTGTTTTATTCATCACCCCACCTCACCTTTCCCGTTAAGCAGCCATAGTGTGTCTTCTAAACGTGTGACTCTGTTCTGTTTTGTAATTCAGTTCAAGTGTAGCGGTTTTTACATTCCCTCTATAACTGATAGCTTATGATAAGTGTCTTTTTCTGTGTGACTTATTTCACTTAGAATCGTCGTGCCTACATCTACTCATCATGCTGCTACTAGCCTTATGACATTGATTTCATGGCTGAGTGATATTCCATTGTACATAAGGACCACCACTTCTTTATCCATTTTTCTCTTTCCAGGGATATTTAAGGTGTCATGAAGTCGAGGTTCTTGTCAACAGAGCAGCCCTAAACTTTGGGGTGCCTGTGTCTTGCTGATTTTTAGTTTTCCCAATTTATACGCCCATGAGTGGAAGTGCCCTATGCGCTCTAAGCTGTGTTTTTTCGATGTTTCAGGACACACCGTACACTTCTCCAGAGTGGCTGTTGGCAATTTACATCCCGCCCATCAGCGTAGCAAGGCTCCCATTTCTCCATGGCCTGTCCTGCATTTCTGGTTTTGACACTTTTTTCAGCATGGCCCTTTTGACCGATGGGCAGCGAGACTTCTTTGTAGCGCTGATTTGCCTTTCCAGGTTGCTTGGTTGGCCAAAAAGGGCGTATGCGTTTTTTCCTGAATATATTCAGGAAAAAACGCATACGCCCTTTTTGGCCAAGGGCATCATTGTCGACGTTTTGCCGCTTTTCATGTGCTTTACAGGCGATTCGAATCGACCTCCTGAAATCTGTTTCCTGCAATTCTGCCTTGCTTTCAAATCCTCTTCGTTGCCTTCCCTCAATATATTTGTGGACGAGAGTTATCATTTATAACTCTGCAGGTTTGTGAATTGCAGTGCCCCTGAGCTCCATTTTTCAACTCGCTTTTTTGGGAGCTGGCCGCAAAAGCGCAGGATTGCCTCAGGCCCTCTTCTGGTTCCGGGCGGCAGGCTGAGCCTGTGGTTAATTCTTCTTCCTGATGGGAAAATAGAGTGACCTGTGCCTGTCCCAACACCTAGAGCTAGTCTCTCATTGG
Organism: Balaenoptera ricei; assembly: GCF_028023285.1. Lineage (NCBI taxonomy): Eukaryota > Metazoa > Chordata > Mammalia > Artiodactyla > Balaenopteridae > Balaenoptera > Balaenoptera ricei. Next base: position 414,412 of record NW_026777456.1, read on the forward strand.
CTCCCCCTCTTCCCGTTCATCCTCAGGACAAATTGCAAGCTGTACGGAACAGGAGGTTAAAGGTGCTGGTTCTCCAAGGAGGGAGATTGCTAGTAAAGCGGCTGGAATGGCGAACCCGAGCACAAGGAGTTGAGAAATGAGGTGCGTTTTAGAAAGCTTTCCCGATCACACGGTGTACCACCTTCTGGGTTTCTCATGCATGTTTTCGATGTAGGAAGATGCCCTTGAACCTGGAGATTTGGGACCCATGGGATGGGTAACAGGCAGTATTACTTTAAAGGCTCTGCGTTTGCTCCCCCAAACTCACCAAACCTCTCAGCCCCGAGAGTGTCCACCCTTATGTCTCATCCAGCTGTGGGTCTAGATATGGTCAATCCAGGTTGCATCACAGCCCCTGAACGAATTTTGTAAGAATTTCTCTCTCTTTCACTGTCTTTGTTTCACGGGCTTTTAAAAGTAATTTATTTTTATAATGGGGTTTAGCTGCTTTTCACGGCTGTGTTTATGCCGCTTTACACCCACTTGACTCACTTCCAGAGAGATATCAATACATAGGTTTTAAGATTCTTACTAGTCAGATATATTCTTGTGCGGTGAATAGGGGGTGTTGAGTCCAGTTCACTGAGCAAGGAGTAGGTCTTTCTATTACATATTGGGTTTATGGAACGGTAGCTGAGCTCATTTGAAACCCTTGTTTTATTCATCACCCCACCTCACCTTTCCCGTTAAGCAGCCATAGTGTGTCTTCTAAACGTGTGACTCTGTTCTGTTTTGTAATTCAGTTCAAGTGTAGCGGTTTTTACATTCCCTCTATAACTGATAGCTTATGATAAGTGTCTTTTTCTGTGTGACTTATTTCACTTAGAATCGTCGTGCCTAAATCTACTCATCATGCTGCTACTAGCCTTATGACATTGATTTCATGGCTGAGTGATATTCCATTGTACATAAGGACCACCACTTCTTTATCCATTTTTCTCTTTCCAGGGATATTTAAGGTGTCATGAAGTGGAGGTTCTTGTCAACAGAGCAGCCCTAAACTTTGGGGTGCCTGTGTCTTGCTGATTTTTAGTTTTCCCAATTTATACGCCCATGAGTGGAAGTGCCCTATGCGCTCTAAGCTGTGTTTTTTCGATGTTTCAGGACACACCGTACACTTCTCCAGAGTGGCTGTTGGCAATTTACATCCCGCCCATTAGCGTAGCAAGGCTCCCATTTCTCCATGGCCTGTCCTGCATTTCTGGTTTTGACACTTTTTTCAGCATGGCCCTTTTGACCGATGGGCAGCGAGACTTCTTTGTAGCGCTGATTTGCCTTTCCAGGTTGCTTGGTTGGCCAAAAAGGGCGTATGCGTTTTTTCCTGAATATATTCAGGAAAAAACGCATACGCCCTTTTTGGCCAAGGGCATCATTGTCGACGTTTTGCCGCTTTTCATGTGCTTTACAGGCGATTCGAATCGACCTCCTGAAATCTGTTTCCTGCAATTCTGCCTTGCTTTCAAATCCTCTTCGTTGCCTTCCCTCAATATATTTGTGGACGAGAGTTATCATTTATAACTCTGCAGGTTTGTGAATTGCAGTGCCCCTGAGCTCCATTTTTCAACTCGCTTTTTTGGGAGCTGGCCGCAAAAGCGCAGGATTGCCTCAGGCCCTCTTCTGGTTCCGGGCGGCAGGCTGAGCCTGTGGTTAATTCTTCTTCCTGATGGGAAAATAGAGTGACCTGTGCCTGTCCCAACACCTAGAGCTAGTCTCTCATTGGCTCCCCCTCTTCCCGTTCATCCTCAGGACAAATTGCAAGCTGTACAGAACAGGAGGTTAAAGGTGCTGATTCTCCAAGGAGGGAGATTGCTAGTAAAGCGGCTGGAATGGCGAACCCGAGCACAAGGAGATGAGAAATGAGGTGCGTTTTAGAAAGCTTTCCCGATCACACGGTGTACCACCTTCTGGGTTTCTCATGCATGTTTTCGATGTAGGAAGATGCCCTTGAACCTGGAGATTTGGGACCCATGGGATGGGTAACAGGCAGTATTACTTTAAAGGCTCTGCGTTTGCTCCCCCAACCTCACCAAAGCTCTCAGCCCCGAGAGTGTCCACCCTTATGTCTCATCCAGCTGTGGGTCTAGATATGGTCAATCCAGGTTGCATCACAGCCCCTGAACGAATTTTGTAAGAATTTCTCTCTCTTTCACTGTCTTTGTTTCACGGGCTTTTAAAAGTAATTTATTTTTATAATGGGGTTTAGCTGCTTTTCACGGCTGTGTTTATGCCGCTTTACACCCACTTGACTCACTTCCAGAGAGATATCAATACATAGGTTTTAAGATTCTTACTAGTCAGATATATTCTTGTGCGGTGAATAGGGGGTGTTGAGTCCAGTTCACTGAGCAAGGAGTAGGTCTTTCTATTACATATTGGGTTCATGGAACGGTAGCTGAGCTCATTTGAAACCCTTGTTTTATTCATCACCCCACCTCACCTTTCCCGTTAAGCAGCCATAGTGTGTCTTCTAAACGTGTGACTCTGTTCTGTTTTGTAATTCAGTTCAAGTGTAGCGGTTTTTACATTCCCTCTATAACTGATAGCTTATGATAAGTGTCTTTTTCTGTGTGACTTATTTCACTTAGAATCGTCGTGCCTACATCTACTCATCATGCTGCTACTAGCCTTATGACATTGATTTCATGGCTGAGTGATATTCCATTGTACATAAGGACCACCACTTCTTTATCCATTTTTCTCTTTCCAGGGATATTTAAGGTGTCATGAAGTCGAGGTTCTTGTCAACAGAGCAGCCCTAAACTTTGGGGTGCCTGTGTCTTGCTGATTTTTAGTTTTCCCAATTTATACGCCCATGAGTGGAAGTGCCCTATGCGCTCTAAGCTGTGTTTTTTCGATGTTTCAGGACACACCGTACACTTCTCCAGAGTGGCTGTTGGCAATTTACATCCCGCCCATCAGCGTAGCAAGGCTCCCATTTCTCCATGGCCTGTCCTGCATTTCTGGTTTTGACACTTTTTTCAGCATGGCCCTTTTGACCGATGGGCAGCGAGACTTCTTTGTAGCGCTGATTTGCCTTTCCAGGTTGCTTGGTTGGCCAAAAAGGGCGTATGCGTTTTTTCCTGAATATATTCAGGAAAAAACGCATACGCCCTTTTTGGCCAAGGGCATCATTGTCGACGTTTTGCCGCTTTTCATGTGCTTTACAGGCGATTCGAATCGACCTCCTGAAATCTGTTTCCTGCAATTCTGCCTTGCTTTCAAATCCTCTTCGTTGCCTTCCCTCAATATATTTGTGGACGAGAGTTATCATTTATAACTCTGCAGGTTTGTGAATTGCAGTGCCCCTGAGCTCCATATTTCAACTCGCTTTTTTGGGAGCTGGCCGCAAAAGCGCAGGATTGCCTCAGGCCCTCTTCTGGTTCCGGGCGGCAGGCTGAGCCTGTGGTTAATTCTTCTTCCTGATGGGAAAATAGAGTGACCTGTGCCTGTCCCAACACCTAGAGCTAGTCTCTCATTGGCTCCCCCTCTTCCCGTTCATCCTCAGGACAAATTGCAAGCTGTACAGAACAGGAGGTTAAAGGTGCTGATTCTCCAAGGAGGGAGATTGCTAGTAAAGCGGCTGGAATGGCGAACCCGAGCACAAGGAGATGAGAAATGAGGTGCGTTTTAGAAAGCTTTCCCGATCACACGGTGTACCACCTTCTGGGTTTCTCATGCATGTTTTCGATGTAGGAAGATGCCCTTGAACCTGGAGATTTGGGACCCATGGGATGGGTAACAGGCAGTATTACTTTAAAGGCTCTGTGTTTGCTCCCCCAACCTCACCAAAGCTCTCAGCCCCGAGAGTGTCCACCCTTATGTCTCATCCAGCTGTGGGTCTAGATATGGTCAATCCAGGTTGCATCACAGAGCCTGAACGAATTTTGTAAGAATTTCTCTCTCTTTCACTGTCTTTGTTTCACGGGCTTTTAAAAGTAATTTATTTTTATACTGGGGTTTAACTGCTTTTCACGGCTGAGTTTACGCTGCTTTATACCCACTTGACTCACTTCCAGAGAGATATCAATACATAGGTTTTAAGATTCTTACTAGTCAGATATATTCTTGTGCGGTGAATAGGGGGTGTTGAGTCCAGTTCACTGAGCAAGGAGTAGGTCTTTCTATTACATATTGGGTTTATGGAACGGTAGATGAGCTCATTTGAAACCCTTGTTTTATTCATCACCCCACCTCACCTTTCCCGTTAAGCAGCCATAGTGTGTCTTCTAAACGTGTGACTCTGTTCTGTTTTGTAATTCAGTTCAAGTGTAGCGGTTTTTACATTCCCTCTATAACTGAAAGCTTATGATAAGTGTCTTTTTCTGTGTGACTTATTTCACTTAGAATCGTCGTGCCTACATCTACTCATCATGCTGCTACTAGCCTTATGACATTGATTTCATGGCTGAGTGATATTCCATTGTACATAAGGACCACCACTTCTTTATCCATTTTTCTCTTTCCAGGGATATTTAAGGTGTCATGAAGTGGAGGTTCTTGTCAACAGAGCAGCCCTAAACTTTGGGGTGCCTGTGTCTTGCTGATTTTTAGTTTTCCCAATTTATACGCCCATGAGTGGAAGTGCCCTATGCGCTCTAAGCTGTGTTTTTTCGATGTTTCAGGACACACCGTACACTTCTCCAGAGTGGCTGTTGGCAATTTACATCCCGCCCATCAGCGTAGCAAGGCTCCCATTTCTCCATGGCCTGTCCTGCATTTCTGGTTTTGACACTTTTTTCAGCATGGCCCTTTTGACCGATGGGCAGCGAGACTTCTTTGTAGTGTTGATTTGCCTTTCCAGGTTGCTTGGTTGGCCAAAAAGGGCGTATGCGTTTTTTCCTGAATATATTCAGGAAAAAACGCATACGCCCTTTTTGGCCAAGGGCATCATTGTCGACGTTTTGCCGCTTTTCATGTGCTTTACAGGCGATTCGAATCGACCTCCTGAAATCTGTTTCCTGCAATTCTGCCTTGCTTTCAAATCCTCTTCGTTGCCTTCCCTCAATATATTTGTGGACGAGAGTTATCATTTATAACTCTGCAGGTTTGTGAATTGCAGTGCCCCTGAGCTCCATTTTTCAACTCGCTTTTTTGGGAGCTGGCCGCAAAAGCGCAGGATTGCCTCAGGCCCTCTTCTGGTTCCGGGCGGCAGGCTGAGCCTGTGGTTAATTCTTCTTCCTGATGGGAAAATAGAGTGACCTGTGCCTGTCCCAACACCTAGAGCTAGTCTCTCATTGGCTCCCCCTCTTCCCGTTCATCCTCAGGACAAATTGCAAGCTGTACGGAACAGGAGGTTAAAGGTGCTGGTTCTCCAAGGAGGGAGATTGCTAGTAAAGTGGCTGGAATGGCGAACCCGAGCACAAGGAGTTGAGAAATGAGGTGCGTTTTAGAAAGCTTTCCCAATCACATGGTGTACCACCTTCTGGGTTTCTCATGCATGTTTTCGATGTAGGAAGATGCCCTTGAACCTGGAGATTTGGGACCCATGGGATGGGTAACAGGCAGTATTACTTTAAAGGCTCTGCGATTGCTCCCCCAAACTCACCAAACCTCTCAGCCCCGAGAGTGTCCACCCTTATGTCTCATCCAGCTGTGGGTCTAGATATGGTCAATCCAGGTTGCATCACAACCCCTGAACGAATTTTGTAAGAATTTCTCTCTCTTTCACTGTCTTTGTTTCACGGGCTTTTAAAAGTAATTTATTTTTATAATGGGGTTTAGCTGCTTTTCACGGCTGTGTTTATGCCGCTTTACACCCACTTGACTCACTTCCAGAGAGATATCAATACATAGGTTTTAAGATTCTTACTAGTCAGATATATTCTTGTGCGGTGAATAGGGGGTGTTGAGTCCAGTTCAGTGAGCAAGGAGTAGGTCTTTCTATTACATATTGGGTTTATGGAACGGTAGCTGAGCTCATTTGAAACCCTTGTTTTATTCATCACCCCACCTCACCTTTCCCGTTAAGCAGCCATAGTGTGTCTTCTAAACGTGTGACTCTGTTCTGTTTTGTAATTCAGTTCAAGTGTAGCGGTTTTTACATTCCCTCTATAACTGATAGCTTATGATAAGTGTCTTTTTCTGTATGACTTATTTCACTTAGAATCGTCGTGCCTACATCTACTCATCATGCTGCTACTAGCCTTATGACATTGATTTCATGGCTGAGTGATATTCCATTGTACATAAGGACCACCACTTCTTTATCCATTTTTCTCTTTCCAGGGATATTTAAGGTGTCATGAAGTCGAGGTTCTTGTCAACAGAGCAGCCCTAAACTTTGGGGTGCCTGTGTCTTGCTGATTTTTAGTTTTCCCAATTTATACGCCCATGAGTGGAAGTGCCCTATGCGCTCTAAGCTGTGTTTTTTCGATGTTTCAGGACACACCGTACACTTCTCCAGAGTGGCTGTTGGCAATTTACATCCCGCCCATCAGCGTAGCAAGGCTCCCATTTCTCCATGGCCTGTCCTGCATTTCTGGTTTTGACACTTTTTTCAGCATGGCCCTTTTGACCGATGGGCAGCGAGACTTCTTTGTAGCGCTGATTTGCCTTTCCAGGTTGCTTGGTTGGCCAAAAAGGGCGTATGCGTTTTTTCCTGAATATATTCAGGAAAAAACGCATACGCCCTTTTTGGCCAAGGGCATCATTGTCGACGTTTTGCCGCTTTTCATGTGCTTTACAGGCGATTCGAATCGACCTCCTGAAATCTGTTTCCTGCAATTCTGCCTTGCTTTCAAATCCTCTTCGTTGCCTTCCCTCAATATATTTGTGGACGAGAGTTATCATTTATAACTCTGCAGGTTTGTGAATTGCAGTGCCCCTGAGCTCCATTTTTCAACTCGCTTTTTTGGGAGCTGGCCGCAAAAGCGCAGGATTGCCTCAGGCCCTCTTCTGGTTCCGGGCGGCAGGCTGAGCCTGTGGTTAATTCTTCTTCCTGATGGGAAAATAGAGTGACCTGTGCCTGTCCCAACACCTAGAGCTAGTCTCTCATTGGCTCCCCCTCTTCCCGTTCATCCTCAGGACAAATTGCAAGCTGTACAGAACAGGAGGTTAAAGGTGCTGATTCTCCAAGGAGGGAGATTGCTAGTAAAGCGGCTGGAATGGCGAACCCGAGCACAAGGAGATGAGAAATGAGGTGCGTTTTAGAAAGCTTTCCCGATCACACGGTGTACCACCTTCTGGGTTTCTCATGCATGTTTTCGATGTAGGAAGATGCCCTTGAACCTGGAGATTTGGGACCCATGGGATGGGTAACAGGCAGTATTACTTTAAAGGCTCTGCGTTTGCTCCCCCAACCTCACCAAAGCTCTCAGCCCCGAGAGTGTCCACCCTTATGTCTCATCCAGCTGTGGGTCTAGATATGGTCAATCCAGGTTGCATCACAGAGCCTGAACGAATTTTGTAAGAATTTCTCTCTCTTTCACTGTCTTTGTTTCACGGGCTTTTAAAAGTAATTTATTTTTATACTGGGGTTTAACTGCTTTTCACGGCTGAGTTTACGCTGCTTTATACCCACTTGACTCACTTCCAGAGAGATATCAATACATAGGTTTTAAGATTCTTACTAGTCAGATATATTCTTGTGCGGTGAATAGGGGGTGTTGAGTCCAGTTCACTGAGCAAGGAGTAGGTCTTTCTATTACATATTGGGTTTATGGAACGGTAGCTGAGCTCATTTGAAACCCTTGTTTTATTCATCACCCCACCTCACCTTTCCCGTTAAGCAGCCATAGTGTGTCTTCTAAACGTGTGACTCTGTTCTGTTTTGTAATTCAGTTCAAGTGTAGCGGTTTTTACATTCCCTCTATAACTGATAGCTTATGATAAGTGTCTTTTTCTGTGTGACTTATTTCACTTAGAATCGTCGTGCCTAAATCTACTCATCATGCTGCTACTAGCCTTATGACATTGATTTCATGGCTGAGTGATATTCCATTGTACATAAGGACCACCACTTCTTTATCCATTTTTCTCTTTCCAGGGATATTTAAGGTGTCATGAAGTGGAGGTTCTTGTCAACAGAGCAGCCCTAAACTTTGGGGTGCCTGTGTCTTGCTGATTTTTAGTTTTTCCCAATTTATACGCCCATGAGTGGAAGTGCCCTATGCGCTCTAAGCTGTGTTTTTTCGATGTTTCAGGACACACCGTACACTTCTCCAGAGTGGCTGTTGGCAATTTACATCCCGCCCATCAGCGTAGCAAGGCTCCCATTTCTCCATGGCCTGTCCTGCATTTCTGGTTTTGACACTTTTTTCAGCATGGCCCTTTTGACCGATGGGCAGCGAGACTTCTTTGTAGCGCTGATTTGCCTTTCCAGGTTGCTTGGTTGGCCAAAAAGGGCGTATGCGTTTTTTCCTGAATATATTCAGGAAAAAAACGCATACGCCCTTTTTGGCCAAGGGCATCATTGTCGACGTTTTGCCGCTTTTCATGTGCTTTACAGGCGATTCGAATCGACCTCCTGAAATCTGTTTCCTGCAATTCTGCCTTGCTTTCAAATCCTCTTCGTTGCCTTCCCTCAATATATTTGTGGACGAGAGTTATCATTTATAACTCTGCAGGTTTGTGAATTGCAGTGCCCCTGAGCTCCATTTTTCAACTCGCTTTTTTGGGAGCTGGCCGCAAAAGCGCAGGATTGCCTCAGGCCCTCTTCTGGTTCCGGGCGGCAGGTTGAGCCTGTGGTTAATTCTTCTTCCTGATGGGAAAATAGAGTGACCTGTGCCTGTCCCAACACCTAGAGCTAGTCTCTCATTGGCTCCCCCTCTTCCCGTTCATCCTCAGGACAAATTGCAAGCTGTACGGAACAGGAGGTTAAAGGTGCTGGTTCTCCAAGGAGGGAGATTGCTAGTAAAGCGGCTGGAATGGCGAACCCGAGCACAAGGAGTTGAGAAATGAGGTGCGTTTTAGAAAGCTTTCCCGATCACATGGTGTACCACCTTCTGGGTTTCTCATGCATGTTTTCGATGTAGGAAGATGCCCTTGAACCTGGAGATTTGGGACCCATGGGATGGGTAACAGGCAGTATTACTTTAAAGGCTCTGCGTTTGCTCCCCCAAACTCACCAAACCTCTCAGCCCCGAGAGTGTCCACCCTTATGTCTCATCCAGCTGTGGGTCTAGATATGGTCAATCCAGGTTGCATCACAGCCCCTGAACGAATTTTGTAAGAATTTCTCTCTCTTTCACTGTCTTTGTTTCACGGGCTTTTAAAAGTAATTTATTTTTATACTGGGGTTTAGCTGCTTTTCACGGCTGTGTTTATGCCACTTTACACCCACTTGACTCACTTCCAGAGAGATATCAATACATAGGTTTTAAGATTCTTACTAGTCAGATATATTCTTGTGCGGTGAATAGGGGGTGTTGAGTCCAGTTCACTGAGCAAGGAGTAGGTCTTTCTATTACATATTGGGTTTATGGAACGGTAGCTGAGCTCATTTGAAACCCTTGTTTTATTCATCACCCCACCTCACCTTTCCCGTTAAGCAGCCATAGTGTGTCTTCTAAACGTGTGACTCTGTTCTGTTTTGTAATTCAGTTCAAGTGTAGCGGTTTTTACATTCCCTCTATAACTGATAGCTTATGATAAGTGTCTTTTTCTGTGTGACTTATTTCACTTAGAATCGTCGTGCCTAAATCTACTCATCATGCTGCTACTAGCCTTATGACATTGATTTCATGGCTGAGTGATATTCCATTGTACATAAGGACCACCACTTCTTTATCCATTTTTCTCTTTCCAGGGATATTTAAGGTGTCATGAAGTGGAGGTTCTTGTCAACAGAGCAGCCCTAAACTTTGGGGTGCCTGTGTCTTGCTGATTTTTAGTTTTCCCAATTTATACGCCCATGAGTGGAAGTGCCCTATGCGCTCTAAGCTGTGTTTTTTCGATGTTTCAGGACACACCGTACACTTCTCCAGAGTGGCTGTTGGCAATTTACATCCCGCCCATCAGCGTAGCAAGGCTCCCATTTCTCCATGGCCTGTCCTGCATTTCTGGTTTTGACACTTTTTTCAGCATGGCCCTTTTGACCGATGGGCAGCGAGACTTCTTTGTAGCGCTGATTTGCCTTTCCAGGTTGCTTGGTTGGCCAAAAAGGGCGTATGCGTTTTTTCCTGAATATATTCAGGAAAAAAACGCATACGCCCTTTTTGGCCAAGGGCATCATTGTCGACGTTTTGCCGCTTTTCATGTGCTTTACAGGCGATTCGAATCGACCTCCTGAAATCTGTTTCCTGCAATTCTGCCTTGCTTTCAAATCCTCTTCGTTGCCTTCCCTCAATATATTTGTGGACGAGAGTTATCATTTATAACTCTGCAGGTTTGTGAATTGCAGTGCCCCTGAGCTCCATTTTTCAACTCGCTTTTTTGGGAGCTGGCCGCAAAAGCGCAGGATTGCCTCAGGCCCTCTTCTGGTTCCGGGCGGCAGGTTGAGCCTGTGGTTAATTCTTCTTCCTGATGGGAAAATAGAGTGACCTGTGCCTGTCCCAACACCTAGAGCTAGTCTCTCATTGGCTCCCCCTCTTCCCGTTCATCCTCAGGACAAATTGCAAGCTGTACGGAACAGGAGGTTAAAGGTGCTGGTTCTCCAAGGAGGGAGATTGCTAGTAAAGCGGCTGGAATGGCGAACCCGAGCACAAGGAGTTGAGAAATGAGGTGCGTTTTAGAAAGCTTTCCCGATCACATGGTGTACCACCTTCTGGGTTTCTCATGCATGTTTTCGATGTAGGAAGATGCCCTTGAACCTGGAGATTTGGGACCCATGGGATGGGTAACAGGCAGTATTACTTTAAAGGCTCTGCGTTTGCTCCCCCAAACTCACCAAACCTCTCAGCCCCGAGAGTGTCCACCCTTATGTCTCATCCAGCTGTGGGTCTAGATATGGTAAATCCAGGTTGCATCACAGCCCCTGAACGAATTTTGTAAGAATTTCTCTCTCTTTCACTGTCTTTGTTTCACGGGCTTTTAAAAGTAATTTATTTTTATAATGGGGTTTAGCTGCTTTTCACGGCTGTGTTTATGCCGCTTTACACCCACTTGACTCACTTCCAGAGAGATATCAATACATAGGTTTTAAGATTCTTACTAGTCAGATATATTCTTGTGCGGTGAATAGGGGGTGTTGAGTCCAGTTCACTGAGCAAGGAGTAGGTCTTTCTATTACATATTGGGTTTATGGAACGGTAGCTGAGCTCATTTGAAACCCTTGTTTTATTCATCACCCCACCTCACCTTTCCCGTTAAGCAGCCATAGTGTGTCTTCTAAACGTGTGACTCTGTTCTGTTTTGTAATTCAGTTCAAGTGTAGCGGTTTTTACATTCCCTCTATAACTGATAGCTTATGATAAGTGTCTTTTTCTGTGTGACTTATTTCACTTAGAATCGTCGTGCCTAAATCTACTCATCATGCTGCTACTAGCCTTATGACATTGATTTCATGGCTGAGTGATATTCCATTGTACATAAGGACCACCACTTCTTTATCCATTTTTCTCTTTCCAGGGATATTTAAGGTGTCATGAAGTGGAGGTTCTTGTCAACAGAGCAGCCCTAAACTTTGGGGTGCCTGTGTCTTGCTGATTTTTAGTTTTCCCAATTTATACGCCCATGAGTGGAAGTGCCCTATGCGCTCTAAGCTGTGTTTTTTCGATGTTTCAGGACACACCGTACACTTCTCCAGAGTGGCTGTTGGCAATTTACATCCCGCCCATCAGCGTAGCAAGGCTCCCATTTCTCCATGGCCTGTCCTGCATTTCTGGTTTTGACACTTTTTTCAGCATGGCCCTTTTGACCGATGGGCAGCGAGACTTCTTTGTAGCGCTGATTTGCCTTTCCAGGTTGCTTGGTTGGCCAAAAAGGGCGTATGCGTTTTTTCCTGAATATATTCAGGAAAAAAACGCATACGCCCTTTTTGGCCAAGGGCATCATTGTCGACGTTTTGCCGCTTTTCATGTGCTTTACAGGCGATTCGAATCGACCTCCTGAAATCTGTTTCCTGCAATTCTGCCTTGCTTTCAAATCCTCTTCGTTGCCTTCCCTCAATATATTTGTGGACGAGAGTTATCATTTATAACTCTGCAGGTTTGTGAATTGCAGTGCCCCTGAGCTCCATTTTTCAACTCGCTTTTTTGGGAGCTGGCCGCAAAAGCGCAGGATTGCCTCAGGCCCTCTTCTGGTTCCGGGCGGCAGGCTGAGCCTGTGGTTAATTCTTCTTCCTGATGGGAAAATAGAGTGACCTGTGCCTGTCCCAACACCTAGAGCTAGTCTCTCATTGGCTCCCCCTCTTCCCGTTCATCCTCAGGACAAATTGCAAGCTGTACGGAACAGGAGGTTAAAGGTGCTGGTTCTCCAAGGAGGGAGATTGCTAGTAAAGCGGCTGGAATGGCGAACCCGAGCACAAGGAGTTGAGAAATGAGGTGCGTTTTAGAAAGCTTTCCCGATCACATGGTGTACCACCTTCTGGGTTTCTCATGCATGTTTTCGATGTAGGAAGATGCCCTTGAACCTGGAGATTTGGGACCCATGGGATGGGTAACAGGCAGTATTACTTTAAAGGCTCTGCGTTTGCTCCCCCAAACTCACCAAACCTCTCAGCCCCGAGAGTGTCCACCCTTATGTCTCATCCAGCTGTGGGTCTAGATATGGTCAATCCAGGTTGCATCACAGCCCCTGAACGAATTTTGTAAGAATTTCTCTCTCTTTCACTGTCTTTGTTTCACGGGCTTTTAAAAGTAATTTATTTTTATAATGGGGTTTAGCTGCTTTTCACGGCTGTGTTTATGCCGCTTTACACCCACTTGACTCACTTCCAGAGAGATATCAATACATAGGTTTTAAGATTCTTACTAGTCAGATATATTCTTGTGCGGTGAATAGGGGGTGTTGAGTCCAGTTCACTGAGCAAGGAGTAGGTCTTTCTATTACATATTGGGTTTATGGAACGGTAGCTGAGCTCATTTGAAACCCTTGTTTTATTCATCACCCCACCTCACCTTTCCCGTTAAGCAGCCATAGTGTGTCTTCTAAACGTGTGACTCTGTTCTGTTTTGTAATTCAGTTCAAGTGTAGCGGTTTTTACATTCCCTCTATAACTGAAAGCTTATGATAAGTGTCTTTTTCTGTGTGACTTATTTCACTTAGAATCGTCGTGCCTACATCTACTCATCATGCTGCTACTAGCCTTATGACATTGATTTCATGGCTGAGTGATATTCCATTGTACATAAGGACCACCACTTCTTTATCCATTTTTCTCTTTCCAGGGATATTTAAGGTGTCATGAAGTCGAGGTTCTTGTCAACAGAGCAGCCCTAAACTTTGGGGTGCCTGTGTCTTGCTGATTTTTAGTTTTCCCAATTTATACGCCCATGAGTGGAAGTGCCCTATGCGCTCTAAGCTGTGTTTTTTCGATGTTTCAGGACACACCGTACACTTCTCCAGAGTGGCTGTTGGCAATTTACATCCCGCCCATCAGCGTAGCAAGGCTCCCATTTCTCCATGGCCTGTCCTGCATTTCTGGTTTTGACACTTTTTTCAGCATGGCCCTTTTGACCGATGGGCAGCGAGACTTCTTTGTAGCGCTGATTTGCCTTTCCAGGTTGCTTGGTTGGCCAAAAAGGGCGTATGCGTTTTTTCCTGAATATATTCAGGAAAAAACGCATACGCCCTTTTTGGCCAAGGGCATCATTGTCGACGTTTTGCCGCTTTTCATGTGCTTTACAGGCGATTCGAATCGACCTCCTGAAATCTGTTTCCTGCAATTCTGCCTTGCTTTCAAATCCTCTTCGTTGCCTTCCCTCAATATATTTGTGGACGAGAGTTATCATTTATAACTCTGCAGGTTTGTGAATTGCAGTGCCCCTGAGCTCCATTTTTCAACTCGCTTTTTTGGGAGCTGGCCGCAAAAGCGCAGGATTGCCTCAGGCCCTCTTCTGGTTCCGGGCGGCAGGCTGAGCCTGTGGTTAATTCTTCTTCCTGATGGGAAAATAGAGTGACCTGTGCCTGTCCCAACACCTAGAGCTAGTCTCTCATTGGCTCCCCCTCTTCCCGTTCATCCTCAGGACAAATTGCAAGCTGTACAGAACAGGAGGTTAAAGGTGCTGATTCTCCAAGGAGGGAGATTGCTAGTAAAGCGGCTGGAATGGCGAACCCGAGCACAAGGAGATGAGAAATGAGGTGCGTTTTAGAAAGCTTTCCCGATCACACGGTGTACCACCTTCTGGGTTTCTCATGCATGTTTTCGATGTAGGAAGATGCCCTTGAACCTGGAGATTTGGGACCCATGGGATGGGTAACAGGCAGTATTACTTTAAAGGCTCTGCGTTTGCTCCCCCAACCTCACCAAAGCTCTCAGCCCCGAGAGTGTCCACCCTTATGTCTCATCCAGCTGTGGGTCTAGATATGGTCAATCCAGGTTGCATCACAGAGCCTGAACGAATTTTGTAAGAATTTCTCTCTCTTTCACTGTCTTTGTTTCACGGGCTTTTAAAAGTAATTTATTTTTATACTGGGGTTTAACTGCTTTTCACGGCTGAGTTTACGCTGCTTTATACCCACTTGACTCACTTCCAGAGAGATATCAATACATAGGTTTTAAGATTCTTACTAGTCAGATATATTCTTGTGCGGTGAATAGGGGGTGTTGAGTCCAGTTCACTGAGCAAGGAGTAGGTCTTTCTATTACATATTGGGTTTATGGAACGGTAGCTGAGCTCATTTGAAACCCTTGTTTTATTCATCACCCCACCTCACCTTTCCCGTTAAGCAGCCATAGTGTGTCTTCTAAACGTGTGACTCTGTTCTGTTTTGTAATTCAGTTCAAGTGTAGCGGTTTTTACATTCCCTCTATAACTGATAGCTTATGATAAGTGTCTTTTTCTGTGTGACTTATTTCACTTAGAATCGTCGTGCCTAAATCTACTCATCATGCTGCTACTAGCCTTATGACATTGATTTCATGGCTGAGTGATATTCCATTGTACATAAGGACCACCACTTCTTTATCCATTTTTCTCTTTCCAGGGATATTTAAGGTGTCATGAAGTGGAGGTTCTTGTCAACAGAGCAGCCCTAAACTTTGGGGTGCCTGTGTCTTGCTGATTTTTAGTTTTTCCCAATTTATACGCCCATGAGTGGAAGTGCCCTATGCGCTCTAAGCTGTGTTTTTTCGATGTTTCAGGACACACCGTACACTTCTCCAGAGTGGCTGTTGGCAATTTACATCCCGCCCATCAGCGTAGCAAGGCTCCCATTTCTCCATGGCCTGTCCTGCATTTCTGGTTTTGACACTTTTTTCAGCATGGCCCTTTTGACCGATGGGCAGCGAGACTTCTTTGTAGCGCTGATTTGCCTTTCCAGGTTGCTTGGTTGGCCAAAAAGGGCGTATGCGTTTTTTCCTGAATATATTCAGGAAAAAAACGCATACGCCCTTTTTGGCCAAGGGCATCATTGTCGACGTTTTGCCGCTTTTCATGTGCTTTACAGGCGATTCGAATCGACCTCCTGAAATCTGTTTCCTGCAATTCTGCCTTGCTTTCAAATCCTCTTCGTTGCCTTCCCTCAATATATTTGTGGACGAGAGTTATCATTTATAACTCTGCAGGTTTGTGAATTGCAGTGCCCCTGAGCTCCATTTTTCAACTCGCTTTTTTGGGAGCTGGCCGCAAAAGCGCAGGATTGCCTCAGGCCCTCTTCTGGTTCCGGGCGGCAGGCTGAGCCTGTGGTTAATTCTTCTTCCTGATGGGAAAATAGAGTGACCTGTGCCTGTCCCAACACCTAGAGCTAGTCTCTCATTGGCTCCCCCTCTTCCCGTTCATCCTCAGGACAAATTGCAAGCTGTACGGAACAGGAGGTTAAAGGTGCTGGTTCTCCAAGGAGGGAGATTGCTAGTAAAGCGGCTGGAATGGCGAACCCGAGCACAAGGAGTTGAGAAATGAGGTGCGTTTTAGAAAGCTTTCCCGATCACATGGTGTACCACCTTCTGGGTTTCTCATGCATGTTTTCGATGTAGGAAGATGCCCTTGAACCTGGAGATTTGGGACCCATGGGATGGGTAACAGGCAGTATTACTTTAAAGGCTCTGCGTTTGCTCCCCCAAACTCACCAAACCTCTCAGCCCCGAGAGTGTCCACCCTTATGTCTCATCCAGCTGTGGGTCTAGATATGGTCAATCCAGGTTGCATCACAGCCCCTGAACGAATTTTGTAAGAATTTCTCTCTCTTTCACTGTCTTTGTTTCACGGGCTTTTAAAAGTAATTTATTTTTATAATGGGGTTTAGCTGCTTTTCACGGCTGTGTTTATGCCGCTTTACACCCACTTGACTCACTTCCAGAGAGATATCAATACATAGGTTTTAAGATTCTTACTAGTCAGATATATTCTTGTGCGGTGAATAGGGGGTGTTGAGTCCAGTTCACTGAGCAAGGAGTAGGTCTTTCTATTACATATTGGGTTTATGGAACGGTAGCTGAGCTCATTTGAAACCCTTGTTTTATTCATCACCCCACCTCACCTTTCCCGTTAAGCAGCCATAGTGTGTCTTCTAAACGTGTGACTCTGTTCTGTTTTGTAATTCAGTTCAAGTGTAGCGGTTTTTACATTCCCTCTATAACTGAAAGCTTATGATAAGTGTCTTTTTCTGTGTGACTTATTTCACTTAGAATCGTCGTGCCTACATCTACTCATCATGCTGCTACTAGCCTTATGACATTGATTTCATGGCTGAGTGATATTCCATTGTACATAAGGACCACCACTTCTTTATCCATTTTTCTCTTTCCAGGGATATTTAAGGTGTCATGAAGTGGAGGTTCTTGTCAACAGAGCAGCCCTAAACTTTGGGGTGCCTGTGTCTTGCTGATTTTTAGTTTTCCCAATTTATACGCCCATGAGTGGAAGTGCCCTATGCGCTCTAAGCTGTGTTTTTTCGATGTTTCAGGACACACCGTACACTTCTCCAGAGTGGCTGTTGGCAATTTACATCCCGCCCATCAGCGTAGCAAGGCTCCCATTTCTCCATGGCCTGTCCTGCATTTCTGGTTTTGACACTTTTTTCAGCATGGCCCTTTTGACCGATGGGCAGCGAGACTTCTTTGTAGCGCTGATTTGCCTTTCCAGGTTGCTTGGTTGGCCAAAAAGGGCGTATGCGTTTTTTCCTGAATATATTCAGGAAAAAAACGCATACGCCCTTTTTGGCCAAGGGCATCATTGTCGACGTTTTGCCGCTTTTCATGTGCTTTACAGGCGATTCGAATCGACCTCCTGAAATCTGTTTCCTGCAATTCTGCCTTGCTTTCAAATCCTCTTCGTTGCCTTCCCTCAATATATTTGTGGACGAGAGTTATCATTTATAACTCTGCAGGTTTGTGAATTGCAGTGCCCCTGAGCTCCATTTTTCAACTCGCTTTTTTGGGAGCTGGCCGCAAAAGCGCAGGATTGCCTCAGGCCCTCTTCTGGTTCCGGGCGGCAGGCTGAGCCTGTGGTTAATTCTTCTTCCTGATGGGAAAATAGAGTGACCTGTGCCTGTCCCAACACCTAGAGCTAGTCTCTCATTGGCTCCCCCTCTTCCCGTTCATCCTCAGGACAAATTGCAAGCTGTACGGAACAGGAGGTTAAAGGTGCTGGTTCTCCAAGGAGGGAGATTGCTAGTAAAGCGGCTGGAATGGCGAACCCGAGCACAAGGAGTTGAGAAATGAGGTGCGTTTTAGAAAGCTTTCCCGATCACATGGTGTACCACCTTCTGGGTTTCTCATGCATGTTTTCGATGTAGGAAGATGCCCTTGAACCTGGAGATTTGGGACCCATGGGATGGGTAACAGGCAGTATTACTTTAAAGGCTCTGCGTTTGCTCCCCCAAACTCACCAAACCTCTCAGCCCCGAGAGTGTCCACCCTTATGTCTCATCCAGCTGTGGGTCTAGATATGGTCAATCCAGGTTGCATCACAGCCCCTGAACGAATTTTGTAAGAATTTCTCTCTCTTTCACTGTCTTTGTTTCACGGGCTTTTAAAAGTAATTTATTTTTATAATGGGGTTTAGCTGCTTTTCACGGCTGTGTTTATGCCGCTTTACACCCACTTGACTCACTTCCAGAGAGATATCAATACATAGGTTTCAAGATTCTTACTAGTCAGATATATTCTTGTGCGGTGAATAGGGGGTGTTGAGTCCAGTTCACTGAGCAAGGAGTAGGTCTTTCTATTACATATTGGGTTTATGGAACGGTAGCTGAGCTCATTTGAAACCCTTGTTTTATTCATCACCCCACCTCACCTTTCCCGTTAAGCAGCCATAGTGTGTCTTCTAAACGTGTGACTCTGTTCTGTTTTGTAATTCAGTTCAAGTGTAGCGGTTTTTACATTCCCTCTATAAGTGATAGCTTATGATAAGTGTCTTTTTCTGTGTGACTTATTTCACTTAGAATCGTCGTGCCTACATCTACTCATCATGCTGCTACTAGCCTTATGACATTGATTTCATGGCTGAGTGATATTCCATTGTACATAAGGACCACCACTTCTTTATCCATTTTTCTCTTTCCAGGGATATTTAAGGTGTCATGAAGTGGAGGTTCTTGTCAACAGAGCAGCCCTAAACTTTGGGGTGCCTGTGTCTTGCTGATTTTTAGTTTTCCCAATTTATACGCCCATGAGTGGAAGTGCCCTATGCGCTCTAAGCTGTGTTTTTTCGATGTTTCAGGACACACCGTACACTTCTCCAGAGTGGCTGTTGGCAATTTACATCCCGCCCATCAGCGTAGCAAGGCTCCCATTTCTCCATGGCCTGTCCTGCATTTCTGGTTTTGACACTTTTTTCAGCATGGCCCTTTTGACCGATGGGCAGCGAGACTTCTTTGTAGCGCTGATTTGCCTTTCCATGTTGCTTGGTTGGCCAAAAAGGGCGTATGCGTTTTTTCCTGAATATATTCAGGAAAAAACGCATACGCCCTTTTTGGCCAAGGGCATCATTGTCGACGTTTTGCCGCTTTTCATGTGCTTTACAGGCGATTCGAATCGACCTCCTGAAATCTGTTTCCTGCAATTCTGCCTTGCTTTCAAATCCTCTTCGTTGCCTTCCCTCAATATATTTGTGGACGAGAGTTATCATTTATAACTCTGCAGGTTTGTGAATTGCAGTGCCCCTGAGCTCCATTTTTCAACTCGCTTTTTTGGGAGCTGGCCGCAAAAGCGCAGGATTGCCTCAGGCCCTCTTCTGGTTCCGGGCGGCAGGCTGAGCCTGTGGTTAATTCTTCTTCCTGATGGGAAAATAGAGTGACCTGTGCCTGTCCCAACACCTAGAGCTAGTCTCTCATTGGCTCCCCCTCTTCCCGTTCATCCTCAGGACAAATTGCAAGCTGTACGGAACAGGAGGTTAAAGGTGCTGGTTCTCCAAGGAGGGAGATTGCTAGTAAAGCGGCTGGAATGGCGAACCCGAGCACAAGGAGTTGAGAAATGAGGTGCGTTTTAGAAAGCTTTCCCGATCACATGGTGTACCACCTTCTGGGTTTCTCATGCATGTTTTCGATGTAGGAAGATGCCCTTGAACCTGGAGATTTGGGACCCATGGGATGGGTAACAGGCAGTATTACTTTAAAGGCTCTGCGTTTGCTCCCCCAAACTCACCAAACCTCTCAGCCCCGAGAGTGTCCACCCTTATGTCTCATCCAGCTGTGGGTCTAGATATGGTCAATCCAGGTTGCATCACAGCCCCTGAACGAATTTTGTAAGAATTTCTCTCTCTTTCACTGTCTTTGTTTCACGGGCTTTTAAAAGTAATTTATTTTTATAATGGGGTTTAGCTGCTTTTCACGGCTGTGTTTATGCCGCTTTACACCCACTTGACTCACTTCCAGAGAGATATCAATACATAGGTTTTAAGATTCTTACTAGTCAGATATATTCTTGTGCGGTGAATAGGGGGTGTTGAGTCCAGTTCACTGAGCAAGGAGTAGGTCTTTCTATTACATATTGGGTTTATGGAACGGTAGCTGAGCTCATTTGAAACCCTTGTTTTATTCATCACCCCACCTCACCTTTCCCGTTAAGCAGCCATAGTGTGTCTTCTAAACGTGTGACTCTGTTCTGTTTTGTAATTCAGTTCAAGTGTAGCGGTTTTTACATTCCCTCTATAACTGATAGCTTATGATAAGTGTCTTTTTCTGTGTGACTTATTTCACTTAGAATCGTCGTGCCTAAATCTACTCATCATGCTGCTACTAGCCTTATGACATTGATTTCATGGCTGAGTGATATTCCATTGTACATAAGGACCACCACTTCTTTATCCATTTTTCTCTTTCCAGGGATATTTAAGGTGTCATGAAGTGGAGGTTCTTGTCAACAGAGCAGCCCTAAACTTTGGGGTGCCTGTGTCTTGCTGATTTTTAGTTTTCCCAATTTATACGCCCATGAGTGGAAGTGCCCTATGCGCTCTAAGCTGTGTTTTTTCGATGTTTCAGGACACACCGTACACTTCTCCAGAGTGGCTGTTGGCAATTTACATCCCGCCCATCAGCGTAGCAAGGCTCCCATTTCTCCATGGCCTGTCCTGCATTTCTGGTTTTGACACTTTTTTCAGCATGGCCCTTTTGACCGATGGGCAGCGAGACTTCTTTGTAGCGCTGATTTGCCTTTCCAGGTTGCTTGGTTGGCCAAAAAGGGCGTATGCGTTTTTTCCTGAATATATTCAGGAAAAAAACGCATACGCCCTTTTTGGCCAAGGGCATCATTGTCGACGTTTTGCCGCTTTTCATGTGCTTTACAGGCGATTCGAATCGACCTCCTGAAATCTGTTTCCTGCAATTCTGCCTTGCTTTCAAATCCTCTTCGTTGCCTTCCCTCAATATATTTGTGGACGAGAGTTATCATTTATAACTCTGCAGGTTTGTGAATTGCAGTGCCCCTGAGCTCCATTTTTCAACTCGCTTTTTTGGGAGCTGGCCGCAAAAGCGCAGGATTGCCTCAGGCCCTCTTCTGGTTCCGGGCGGCAGGCTGAGCCTGTGGTTAATTCTTCTTCCTGATGGGAAAATAGAGTGACCTGTGCCTGTCCCAACACCTAGAGCTAGTCTCTCATTGGCTCCCCCTCTTCCCGTTCATCCTCAGGACAAATTGCAAGCTGTACGGAACAGGAGGTTAAAGGTGCTGGTTCTCCAAGGAGGGAGATTGCTAGTAAAGCGGCTGGAATGGCGAACCCGAGCACAAGGAGTTGAGAAATGAGGTGCGTTTTAGAAAGCTTTCCCGATCACATGGTGTACCACCTTCTGGGTTTCTCATGCATGTTTTCGATGTAGGAAGATGCCCTTGAACCTGGAGATTTGGGACCCATGGGATGGGTAACAGGCAGTATTACTTTAAAGGCTCTGCGTTTGCTCCCCCAAACTCACCAAACCTCTCAGCCCCGAGAGTGTCCACCCTTATGTCTCATCCAGCTGTGGGTCTAGATATGGTCAATCCAGGTTGCATCACAGCCCCTGAACGAATTTTGTAAGAATTTCTCTCTCTTTCACTGTCTTTGTTTCACGGGCTTTTAAAAGTAATTTATTTTTATAATGGGGTTTAGCTGCTTTTCACGGCTGTGTTTATGCCGCTTTACACCCACTTGACTCACTTCCAGAGAGATATCAATACATAGGTTTTAAGATTCTTACTAGTCAGATATATTCTTGTGCGGTGAATAGGGGGTGTTGAGTCCAGTTCACTGAGCAAGGAGTAGGTCTTTCTATTACATATTGGGTTTATGGAACGGTAGCTGAGCTCATTTGAAACCCTTGTTTTATGCATCACCCCACCTCACCTTTCCCGTTAAGCAGCCATAGTGTGTCTTCTAAACGTGTGACTCTGTTCTGTTTTGTAATTCAGTTCAAGTGTAGCGGTTTTTACATTCCCTCTATAACTGAAAGCTTATGATAAGTGTCTTTTTCTGTGTGACTTATTTCACTTAGAATCGTCGTGCCTACATCTACTCATCATGCTGCTACTAGCCTTATGACATTGATTTCATGGCTGAGTGATATTCCATTGTACATAAGGACCACCACTTCTTTATCCATTTTTCTCTTTCCAGGGATATTTAAGGTGTCATGAAGTGGAGGTTCTTGTCAACAGAGCAGCCCTAAACTTTGGGGTGCCTGTGTCTTGCTGATTTTTAGTTTTCCCAATTTATACGCCCATGAATGGAAGTGCCCTATGTGCTCTAAGCTGTGTTTTTTCGATGTTTCAGGACACACCGTACACTTCTCCAGAGTGGCTGTTGGCAATTTACATCCCGCCCATCAGCGTAGCAAGGCTCCCATTTCTCCATGGCCTGTCCTGCATTTCTGGTTTTGACACTTTTTTCAGCATGGCCCTTTTGACCGATGGGCAGCGAGACTTCTTTGTAGCGCTGATTTGCCTTTCCAGGTTGCTTGGTTGGCCAAAAAGGGCGTATGCGTTTTTTCCTGAATATATTCAGGAAAAAACGCATACGCCCTTTTTGGCCAAGGGCATCATTGTCGACGTTTTGCCGCTTTTCATGTGCTTTACAGGCGATTCGAATCGACCTCCTGAAATCTGTTTCCTGCAATTCTGCCTTGCTTTCAAATCCTCTTCGTTGCCTTCCCTCAATATATTTGTGGACGAGAGTTATCATTTATAACTCTGCAGGTTTGTGAATTGCAGTGCCCCTGAGCTCCATTTTTCAACTCGCTTTTTTGGGAGCTGGCCGCAAAAGCGCAGGATTGCCTCAGGCCCTCTTCTGGTTCCGGGCGGCAGGCTGAGCCTGTGGTTAATTCTTCTTCCTGATGGGAAAATAGAGTGACCTGTGCCTGTCCCAACACCTAGAGCTAGTCTCTCATTGGCTCCCCCTCTTCCCGTTCATCCTCAGGACAAATTGCAAGCTGTAAGGAACAGGAGGTTAAAGGTGCTGGTTCTCCAAGGAGGGAGATTGCTAGTAAAGTGGCTGGAATGGCGAACCCGAGCACAAGGAGTTGAGAAATGTGCGTTTTAGAAAGCTTTCCCGATCACACGGTGTACCACCTTCTGGGTTTCTCATGCATATTTTCGATGTAGGAAGATGCCCTTGAACCTGGAGATTTGGGACCCATGGGATGGGTAACAGGCAGTATTACTTTAAAGGCTCTGCGTTTGCTCCCCCAAACTCACCAAACCTCTCAGCCCCGAGAGTGTCCACCCTTATGTCTCATCCAGCTGTGGGTCTAGATATGGTCAATCCAGGTGGCATCACAGAGCCTGAAAGAATTTTGTAAGAATTTCTCTCTCTTTCACTGTCTTTGTTTCACGGGCTTTTAAAAGTAATTTATTTTTATACTGGGGTTTAACTGCTTTTCACGGCTGAGTTTACGCTGCTTTATACCCACTTGACTCACTTCCAGAGAGATATCGATACATAGGTTTTAAGATTCTTACTAGTCAGATATATTCTTGTGCGGTGAATAGGGGGTGTTGAGTCCAGTTCACTGGGCAAGGAGTAGGTCTTTCTATTACATATTGGGTTTATGGAACGGTAGCTGAGCTCATTTGAAACCCTTGTTTTATTCATCACCCCACCTCACCTTTCCCGTTAAGCAGCCATAGTGTGTCTTCTAAACGTGTGACTCTGTTCTGTTTTGTAATTCAGTTCAAGTGTAGCGGTTTTTACATTCCCTCTATAACTGATAGCTTATGATAAGTGTCTTTTTCTGTGTGACTTATTTCACTTAGAATCGTCGTGCCTACATCTACTCATCATGCTGCTACTAGCCTTATGACATTGATTTCATGGCTGAGTGATATTCCATTGTACATAAGGACCACCACTTCTTTATCCATTTTTCTCTTTCCAGGGATATTTAAGGTGTCATGAAGTGGAGGTTCTTGTCAACAGAGCAGCCCTAAACTTTGGGGTGCCTGTGTCTTGCTGATTTTTAGTTTTCCCAATTTATACGCCCATGAGTGGAAGTGCCCTATGCGCTCTAAGCTGTGTTTTTTCGATGTTTCAGGACACACCGTACACTTCTCCAGAGTGGCTGTTGGCAATTTACATCCCGCCCATCAGCGTAGCAAGGCTCCCATTTCTCCATGGCCTGTCCTGCATTTCTGGTTTTGACACTTTTTTCAGCATGGCCCTTTTGACCGATGGGCAGCGAGACTTCTTTGTAGCGCTGATTTGCCTTTCCAGGTTGCTTGGTTGGCCAAAAAGGGCGTATGCGTTTTTTCCTGAATATATTCAGGAAAAAACGCATACGCCCTTTTTGGCCAAGGGCATCATTGTCGACGTTTTGCCGCTTTTCATGTGCTTTACAGGCGATTCGAATCGACCCCCTGAAATCTGTTTCCTGCAATTCTGCCTTGCTTTCAAATCCTCTTCGTTGCCTTCCCTCAATATATTTGTGGACGAGAGTTATCATTTATAACTCTGCAGGTTTGTGAATTGCAGTGCCCCTGAGCTCCATTTTTCAACTTTCTCTTTTGGGAGATGGCCGCAAAAGCGATGGATTTCCTCAGAACCTCTTCTGGTTCCGGGCGGCAGGCTGAGCCTGTGGTTAATTCTCCTTCATCATGGGAAAATAGAGTGACCTGTGCCTGTCCCAATACCTAGATCTAGTCTGTCATTGGCTCCCCCTCTTCCCGTTAATCCTCAGGACAAATTGCAACATGTACGGAACAGGAGGTTAAAGGTGCTGATTCTCCAAGGAGGGAGATTGCTAGTAAAGCGGCTGGAATGGCGAACCCGAGCACAAGGAGTTGAGAAATGAGGTGCGTTTTAGAAAGCTTTCCCGATCACATGGTGTACCACCTTCTGGGTTTCTCATGCATGTTTTCGATGTAGGAAGATGCCCTTGAACCTGGAGATTTGGGACCCATGGGATGGGTAACAGGCAGTATTACTTTAAAGGCTCTGCGTTTGCTCCCCCAAACTCACCAAACCTCTCAGCCCCGAGAGTGTCCACCCTTATGTCTCATCCAGCTGTGGGTCTAGATATGGTCAATCCAGGTTGCATCACAGCCCCTGAACGAATTTTGTAAGAATTTCTCTCTCTTTCACTGTCTTTGTTTCACGGGCTTTTAAAAGTAATTTATTTTTATAATGGGGTTTAGCTGCTTTTCACGGCTGTGTTTATGCCGCTTTACACCCACTTGACTCACTTCCAGAGAGATATCAATACATAGGTTTTAAGATTCTTACTAGTCAGATATATTCTTGTGCGGTGAATAGGGGGTGTTGAGTCCAGTTCACTGAGCAAGGAGTAGGTCTTTCTATTACATATTGGGTTTATGGAACGGTAGCTGAGCTCATTTGAAACCCTTGTTTTATTCATCACCCCACCTCACCTTTCCCGTTAAGCAGCCATAGTGTGTCTTCTAAACGTGTGACTCTGTTCTGTTTTGTAATTCAGTTCAAGTGTAGCAGTTTTTACATTCCCTCTATAACTGAAAGCTTATGATAAGTGTCTTTTTCTGTGTGACTTATTTCACTTAGAATCGTCGTGCCTACATCTACTCATCATGCTGCTACTAGCCTTATGACATTGATTTCATGGCTGAGTGATATTCCATTGTACATAAGGACCACCACTTCTTTATCCATTTTTCTCTTTCCAGGGATATTTAAGGTGTCATGAAGTGGAGGTTCTTGTCAACAGAGCAGCCCTAAACTTTGGGGTGCCTGTGTCTTGCTGATTTTTAGTTTTCCCAATTTATACGCCCATGAATGGAAGTGCCCTATGTGCTCTAAGCTGTGTTTTTTCGATGTTTCAGGACACACCGTACACTTCTCCAGAGTGGCTGTTGGCAATTTACATCCCGCCCATCAGCGTAGCAAGGCTCCCATTTCTCCATGGCCTGTCCTGCATTTCTGGTTTTGACACTTTTTTCAGCATGGCCCTTTTGACCGATGGGCAGCGAGACTTCTTTGTAGCGCTGATTTGCCTTTCCAGGTTGCTTGGTTGGCCAAAAAGGGCGTATGCGTTTTTTCCTGAATATATTCAGGAAAAAACGCATACGCCCTTTTTGGCCAAGGGCATCATTGTCGACGTTTTGCCGCTTTTCATGTGCTTTACAGGCGATTCGAATCGACCTCCTGAAATCTGTTTCCTGCAATTCTGCCTTGCTTTCAAATCCTCTTCGTTGCCTTCCCTCAATATATTTGTGGACGAGAGTTATCATTTATAACTCTGCAGGTTTGTGAATTGCAGTGCCCCTGAGCTCCATTTTTCAACTCGCTTTTTTGGGAGCTGGCCGCAAAAGCGCAGGATTGCCTCAGGCCCTCTTCTGGTTCCGGGCGGCAGGCTGAGCCTGTGGTTAATTCTTCTTCCTGATGGGAAAATAGAGTGACCTGTGCCTGTCCCAACACCTAGAGCTAGTCTCTCATTGGCTCCCCCTCTTCCCGTTCATCCTCAGGACAAATTGCAAGCTGTACGGAACAGGAGGTTAAAGGTGCTGGTTCTCCAAGGAGGGAGATTGCTAGTAAAGCGGCTGGAATGGCGAACCCGAGCACAAGGAGTTGAGAAATGAGGTGCGTTTTAGAAAGCTTTCCCGATCACATGGTGTACCACCTTCTGGGTTTCTCATGCATGTTTTCGATGTAGGAAGATGCCCTTGAACCTGGAGATTTGGGACCCATGGGATGGGTAACAGGCAGTATTACTTTAAAGGCTCTGCGTTTGCTCCCCCAAACTCACCAAACCTCTCAGCCCCGAGAGTGTCCACCCTTATGTCTCATCCAGCTGTGGGTCTAGATATGGTCAATCCAGGTTGCATCACAGCCCCTGAACGAATTTTGTAAGAATTTCTCTCTCTTTCACTGTCTTTGTTTCACGGGCTTTTAAAAGTAATTTATTTTTATAATGGGGTTTAGCTGCTTTTCACGGCTGTGTTTATGCCGCTTTACACCCACTTGACTCACTTCCAGAGAGATATCAATACATAGGTTTTAAGATTCTTACTAGTCAGATATATTCTTGTGCGGTGAATAGGGGGTGTTGAGTCCAGTTCACTGAGCAAGGAGTAGGTCTTTCTATTACATATTGGGTTTATGGAACGGTAGCTGAGCTCATTTGAAACCCTTGTTTTATGCATCACCCCACCTCACCTTTCCCGTTAAGCAGCCATAGTGTGTCTTCTAAACGTGTGACTCTGTTCTGTTTTGTAATTCAGTTCAAGTGTAGCGGTTTTTACATTCCCTCTATAACTGAAAGCTTATGATAAGTGTCTTTTTCTGTGTGACTTATTTCACTTAGAATCGTCGTGCCTACATCTACTCATCATGCTGCTACTAGCCTTATGACATTGATTTCATGGCTGAGTGATATTCCATTGTACATAAGGACCACCACTTCTTTATCCATTTTTCTCTTTCCAGGGATATTTAAGGTGTCATGAAGTGGAGGTTCTTGTCAACAGAGCAGCCCTAAACTTTGGGGTGCCTGTGTCTTGCTGATTTTTAGTTTTCCCAATTTATACGCCCATGAGTGGAAGTGCCCTATGCGCTCTAAGCTGTGTTTTTTCGATGTTTCAGGACACACCGTACACTTCTCCAGAGTGGCTGTTGGCAATTTACATCCCGCCCATCAGCGTAGCAAGGCTCCCATTTCTCCATGGCCTGTCCTGCATTTCTGGTTTTGACACTTTTTTCAGCATGGCCCTTTTGACCGATGGGCAGCGAGACTTCTTTGTAGCGCTGATTTGCCTTTCCAGGTTGCTTGGTTGGCCAAAAAGGGCGTATGCGTTTTTTCCTGAATATATTCAGGAAAAACCGCATACGCCCTTTTTGGCCAAGGGCATCATTGTCGACGTTTTGCCGCTTTTCATGTGCTTTACAGGCGATTCGAATCGACCTCCTGAAATCTGTTTCCTGCAATTCTGCCTTGCTTTCAAATCCTCTTCGTTGCCTTCCCTCAATATATTTGTGGACGAGAGTTATCATTTATAACTCTGCAGGTTTGTGAATTGCAGTGCCCCTGAGCTCCATTTTTCAACTCGCTTTTTTGGGAGCTGGCCGCAAAAGCGCAGGATTGCCTCAGGCCCTCTTCTGGTTCCGGGCGGCAGGCTGAGCCTGTGGTTAATTCTTCTTCCTGATGGGAAAATAGAGTGACCTGTGCCTGTCCCAACACCTAGAGCTAGTCTCTCATTGGCTCCCCCTCTTCCCGTTCATCCTCAGGACAAATTGCAAGCTGTAAGGAACAGGAGGTTAAAGGTGCTGGTTCTCCAAGGAGGGAGATTGCTAGTAAAGTGGCTGGAATGGCGAACCCGAGCACAAGGAGTTGAGAAATGTGCGTTTTAGAAAGCTTTCCCGATCACACGGTGTACCACCTTCTGGGTTTCTCATGCATATTTTCGATGTAGGAAGATGCCCTTGAACCTGGAGATTTGGGACCCATGGGATGGGTAACAGGCAGTATTACTTTAAAGGCTCTGCGTTTGCTCCCCCAAACTCACCAAACCTCTCAGCCCCGAGAGTGTCCACCCTTATGTCTCATCCAGCTGTGGGTCTAGATATGGTCAATCCAGGTGGCATCACAGAGCCTGAAAGAATTTTGTAAGAATTTCTCTCTCTTTCACTGTCTTTGTTTCACGGGCTTTTAAAAGTAATTTATTTTTATACTGGGGTTTAACTGCTTTTCACGGCTGAGTTTACGCTGCTTTATACCCACTTGACTCACTTCCAGAGAGATATCGATACATAGGTTTTAAGATTCTTACTAGTCAGATATATTCTTGTGCGGTGAATAGGGGGTGTTGAGTCCAGTTCACTGGGCAAGGAGTAGGTCTTTCTATTACATATTGGGTTTATGGAACGGTAGCTGAGCTCATTTGAAACCCTTGTTTTATTCATCACCCCACCTCACCTTTCCCGTTAAGCAGCCATAGTGTGTCTTCTAAACGTGTGACTCTGTTCTGTTTTGTAATTCAGTTCAAGTGTAGCGGTTTTTACATTCCCTCTATAACTGATAGCTTATGATAAGTGTCTTTTTCTGTGTGACTTATTTCACTTAGAATCGTCGTGCCTACATCTACTCATCATGCTGCTACTAGCCTTATGACATTGATTTCATGGCTGAGTGATATTCCATTGTACATAAGGACCACCACTTCTTTATCCATTTTTCTCTTTCCAGGGATATTTAAGGTGTCATGAAGTGGAGGTTCTTGTCAACAGAGCAGCCCTAAACTTTGGGGTGCCTGTGTCTTGCTGATTTTTAGTTTTCCCAATTTATACGCCCATGAGTGGAAGTGCCCTATGCGCTCTAAGCTGTGTTTTTTCGATGTTTCAGGACACACCGTACACTTCTCCAGAGTGGCTGTTGGCAATTTACATCCCGCCCATCAGCGTAGCAAGGCTCCCATTTCTCCATGGCCTGTCCTGCATTTCTGGTTTTGACACTTTTTTCAGCATGGCCCTTTTGACCGATGGGCAGCGAGACTTCTTTGTAGCGCTGATTTGCCTTTCCAGGTTGCTTGGTTGGCCAAAAAGGGCGTATGCGTTTTTTCCTGAATATATTCAGGAAAAAACGCATACGCCCTTTTTGGCCAAGGGCATCATTGTCGACGTTTTGCCGCTTTTCATGTGCTTTACAGGCGATTCGAATCGACCCCCTGAAATCTGTTTCCTGCAATTCTGCCTTGCTTTCAAATCCTCTTCGTTGCCTTCCCTCAATATATTTGTGGACGAGAGTTATCATTTATAACTCTGCAGGTTTGTGAATTGCAGTGCCCCTGAGCTCCATTTTTCAACTTTCTCTTTTGGGAGATGGCCGCAAAAGCGATGGATTTCCTCAGAACCTCTTCTGGTTCCGGGCGGCAGGCTGAGCCTGTGGTTAATTCTCCTTCATCATGGGAAAATAGAGTGACCTGTGCCTGTCCCAATACCTAGATCTAGTCTGTCATTGGCTCCCCCTCTTCCCGTTAATCCTCAGGACAAATTGCAACATGTACGGAACAGGAGGTTAAAGGTGCTGATTCTCCAAGTAGGGAGATTGCTAGTAAAGTAGCTGGAATGGCGAACCCGAGCACAAGGAGATGAGAAATGAGGTGCGTTTTAGAAACCTTTCCCGATCACACGGTGTACCACCTTCTGGGTTTCTCATGCATGTTTTCGATGTAGGAAGATACCCTTGAACCTGGAGATTTGGGACCCATGGGATGGGTAACAGGCAGTATTACTTTAAAGGCTTTGCGTTTGCTCCCCCAACCTCACCAAACCTCTCAGCCCCAATAGTGTCCACCCTTATATCTCATCCAGCTTTGGGTCTATATATGGTCAATCCAGGTTGCATCACATCCCTTGAACGAATTTTGTAACATTTTCTTTCAGTGTCTTTTTTTTGTCCTTTTTAAAATTTATTTTTATCATTTGGTAAAGGTGATTTTCAATGCTGTCTTTCTTGCTCCTGCACATCCACTTGTTTCACTTACAGAGAGACATTCGTAAATTCTTTTAACCTTCTTACCCGTCGTATATATTCTTTTCTGGTGACTAGAATGTGCTGAGTCCACTTCTTGAGCTATAGAGTAGATTTTGTCGATTACCTGTTTGGTCTTTGGAACGGTATCTGTGTTAATTTCAACCCTCTGGTTTATATCTCACCCCACCCCACCTTTCCACTTTATCAGCCATAAGTGTGTTTTGTAAATGTGTGACCCTGTTTCTGTTTTGTAATTTAGTTCATGTGTAACCATTTTTATATTCCACCTATAAATAGTATCTTGTGCCAAGTGTGTTTTTGTGTCTGACTTTTGTCACTTAGAATGATCTTATCTAAGTCCACTCGAGTTGCTGCAACTGGCCTTATTTCATTGGTTTCATGGCTGAGTACTATTCCATTGTAAATAAGTACCATATTGTCTTTATCCATTTTTTCTTTCCAAGGACATTTATATTGTTTCCAAGTCGAGGATCCTGCAAAAGTGCTGCAGTAATAGTTAAAGTTCCTGTGTCCTATCGATTTATGGTTATCTCGAAATATATCCCCAGGAGTGGTAGTGCCGTATGCTCTGTAACTCTATTGTTTTTTAATTAAGTAAGTAAGTAATTTTGCCTGTGTTGGGTCTTCGTTATTTCATGTGGGGTTTCTCTAGTTGCAGGAAGTTGGGGCTACTCTTCGTTGAAGTGCGTGGGCTTCTCATTGCCGTGGCTTCTCTTCTTGCAGAGCACTGGCTTTAGGCACCAGGCTTCAGTAGTTGTGGCTCACGGGCTCTAGAGCACAGGCTCAGTAGTTGTCATGCATTGGCTTAGTTGCTCCGTAGCATGTGTTATCTTTCTGGACTAGGGCTCAACCCCGTGTCCTCTGCCTTGGCAGTTGGATTTTTAACGTCTGCACCACCAGGAAGTCCCTGTAGCTCTATTTTTTAGAATTTTTAGGAAACATCATACCCTTCTCCAGCGTGGCTGTTAGCAATTGACATTCCCACCATCAGCGTAGCAGGGTTCCATTTTCTCCACATCCTCTCCTCCATTTGTTGTTTTTACACTTTGTGAAGTTGGCCATTCTGACTGGGGCAAAGTGCTACATCTTTGTCGTGTTGATTTGTGTTTCCTGCATATTTGCTTGGCCACAAAGGTCGTATGGGTTTCAACCTGTACACCCTTTTTGGCCAACTGAATCACAGGCAATATTGAGCAGCTTTCATGTGCTTTAACGGCAAGTCCAATCTACCTCTTGCAATCCGGTTCCTGCAATTCTGCCTTGTTTTCAAGTTCTTTTCAGTTACTTACCCCAAGACATTTTTCTACGATAGTTTTCACTTACAAGTTTGCAGTCGTTGTGGATTGCAGTGCCCCTGAGCAAGTGTCTTCAACTTCTTTCTGGAACCGGCCACAAAGTGGCAGGATTGCTTCAAGCCCCATTCTGGTTACAGGGGCAGCCTGAGCCTTTGGGAAATTCCTCTTCCTGATTGGAAATTAGAGTGTCATGTGCTGTCCAAATACGTAGAGCTTATTTCTCATTCCTTCCCCCCTTTTCCCTTTCATCCTCCCGACAAATTCCAAGCCTTGAACGACCAGCTATTGAGTGTGCTGACTTCCCCAGGTGGGGAAACTCTAAGGAAAGAGGCTGGAGCAGGGAACCCTCCCCCAGGACATGTGGAGATAAGGTGACTTTTCCAAACTCTTCCTGCCCATATGGCCCCCCATCCTCTGGGGTTCTGTCTGGACATCCCGTGGTTTCCAGCAGTGTGGTGCTCTGGCGCCGCCCTGCAGGGAGCAGGCCTGCTACCCGCGCCTACAGCGCCGCCTGCTGGTCTCTTCGTCCTCCCATCAGGCACAGTCTTCACCTTCCCCGCTGCCTCGGATCCTCTGTCTCCTCACTGTCCTGTGATCAGTTCCTCCTCCCCACCGCCATCACCCCCCCACTCCACACCCCTCCTCCAGCCTCAGGGATGACCCAGGACTGGGCTCCCCGCCTGCCCACCCTTGGTCTGTGTCCTCAATCCACCTGTGCAGACAGGTGAGGGTTCCCTCCAGAGGCTCCCAAACACTTCACCCCTACATCCTCACCGGGGTCGGCCCATGTCCTGTCGGGATGTTCCACCCTCACCAAGCCCCCGACTACATGCCAAGGGCAGGCATCAGGCCTGCTGCGTGCACTGCTGTGTGTCCTGCTGTATACACAGGCATGACCCTGCCCCAGGGGGCAGGAAAGGCAGCCTTACCTCGGGATGTGGGGAGAGGGGCTGCCCACAGGGCGGCCGTCAGCTCTCGGCTCACCAGGCAAGGGCAGCCGGGTTCTCGCTCCTCGGACCCTTTCTCACCCAGCCTGACCATGAGCCGGCTTTGTTCCCACCCACATTGTCCCTCCATTGGCCTCGCTCTTGGGAGCAGAGCAGGACAGTGTGGTCTGTGGTTACAGGCTGAGACACACAGACACTTGCTGAGCCGCGTGCACCCATGCTGACCACACGGAAAGGACACTGTACCAGGGCCTGTGTGGTGTGGGTTCACCTGCCCACAGAGAGGCCGGGCCTCTGTCCTGGCTCTAGGAGGTCACCTTGAGTCTGACGGGAGTGTCCGTGCTCCGTGGGCCTCACTCCAGGCTGGTCTGTGCTGACGGCGTGATACACGGTGGGGCTTCCTGAGTCGCCCCTGGGGGCTGGAGGCCAAGGTCAGGCACATAGTGGTCCTCACATTGATGTGACAGACCCCAATAAACCCTGCACTTCAGGACTCAGTTGGGCTTCCCTGGGCTGCCACAGCCAAGGAAGCTGGACCCTGCTCATCCCCCCATCCTTGCTGATTTTAACTTGCATCCTTCAGCATAATAAACCCTGAGTATAACATCCTCAGGGAATTCTGGGAGCCTCCAAGAAAAAAGAAGCTGGGGAGGGGGTCTCTGGGTCCCCGATTCTGCAGGTGGGGTCAGAAGTCTGTGGGGAGGATCTTGGGGCCCTGGAATCTGAAGGGCCCCTCTACCAGGGGAGGGTAGGAGACCTCGGGTGGAAGTTTAACTGAGTCCAAGGCCCTCCTGGGTAGGAGGCATCCTAGCCCCGGGGATCCTGAAGAGGCCGGCTCCCTCCTCCCCTCCGCCCCCAGGCCTGGTCTCTGCTCTTGAGAAATTCCCTAGGGTGGGGTCCTGGTGCTGGAGGTGCCCCGATGCTGTGGCCTCCTGAGCCTCCAGGGAGGATAATGGGAGTGGGGGAAGACTTGTTCACAGAAAGGGAGCTTCTGCCGGAACAAAGCCTGGGTCTGCTGCCCACGACCCCAGGTGCACTGGGGCAGGAACGTGAGAGCGAGGCTCCTCCCCTCCCGAGACACCCAGGACACATGGGCGCTGGGCGCTGGACTCCCACACAATATTAAATCTCCCACGCAGGCCTGTTGGGTGAGACACTATTTAAAGACTATTAATGGGGCCAGGGGGGCCCAGAGGGTGAGGCTGATGTGGGGAGAGTTGGAAAATCACCCAAGGACACGCTCTCCCTGCAGCGATCCCCCAGGTGAGCCCAGGTAGAGGTGGACCCCTGAAGTCAGAGCCCACATCCTGGGTTTTTGGGGGACAAATAGCCAAGCAACCCCAGTCCTTGACTTCACCTGCTGCAGTTAGGGCCTGCCCTGTCTTCTTCATGGTCAAATTCTCACCCCTCCCAGAAGCCCTCTTGGGGGTTAATGCGATGGGGGTGTCCATGGCAGGACCGGAGGGTCTGTGGTGGGCTGGAGGCCACGGGGCAGGCAGGAGGGCTCCCACCCATCCTGCCGGTCCCCACCTCCTGGTCACAGGCCCGCACAGAGTCCACCAGGCTGTGGATGTGGTAGAAGGTGCAGAGGTCCGGGGACTGGTCCAGCCCATGCAGGTGTCTGACCACCGAGCGGTCAGTGTGGAGTGTTCACAGGGAGCCCTGGCCATGCTTGCACCCTCCCGGGAAGGACACGTCAGCGTGGTCCCTGGAATGACCGGGAGGTCAGCCGCAGCGCCCCCCATCCAACCTCACTGTTACCACCAGAAACAAGAGGCAACTCCGTGCAGAAAGACAGAACATCACCAGCCTGATGCTGTCCTGAGGAAGGTCGGCTGGCATCTGGGAACTGGGTGCTATAGTGGGTTGAATGGGGGCCCCCCAGAAGTTATGTCCACGTCATGCCCCCCAGAATCTGAGAATGGAACCTCATTTGGAAGTAAGGTCTTTTCAGGTATAAATTAGTTACGGATCTGAAGATGAGGTCATCCTGGATCAGGGTGGCCCTAAATCAGGGACAGTGTCCTTCTAAGGGACAAGCGGAGAGACACAGACACACAGGAGACACCATGTGAAGACGGAGGTAGAGATGGGATGGATGCGGCCACAAGCCCAGGGATGTCTGGAGCCCCCAGAAGCTGGAAGAGGCAGGCAGGACCCTCCCCTGGAGCCTCCGGAGGGAGCACGGCCCTGGGACACCTTGATCTCAGACGTCTGGCCTCCAGGACTGAGAGAGGACAGGTTTCTGTTGCTCTGAGCCTCCGTTTGTGGTCGTTTGTCACAGCTGCCCCGGGAAGCTAATGCAGCTGGTGAGCAGCTCCCTGCCCTGATCTAAACCCTCCCGTCTCCCGTTAGGGGCAGCCCCCTGCGCCCGTGCTGTTTGCACAAACCATTTGGTTCATGCTGAGCCCTGGCTCCCCTTCTGGGCACTGGCATTTTGGAGGGTGAGGGCAGACAACACCACGTGACCAGCCCCGAGCCAGGTTCCAAGCCTCTAGTGAGCTTCCCTGGGGGGATGGGGGTGCGGGTAACTGTCATGGTTCTGGCCTTCGTCGCTGGGGGAAGAGACACCCTAGAGACCCTCGAGGGAAGGAGTGGGCATGAAGGGTCATGAGGTGACCGGAGCAGGGGCCCTCCCTCCCGTGCATCCCTACTGTGTGCTGTGACCCATCTCAGCTGTGAGCACACAAGCCACAAGCATGTGCTGGGTCCTGTGAGCCTCCCAGCCAGTCCCTGAAGGTGAGGGCGGCCCTGCAGACCCCAGCCCTTTCCTCCACGTCTAGTAGGTGGAAGACCCACTTCTCCTTGCCATTCCAGAAGCGGTTCTGGGGCTGTCCTGGGAGGGCTTCTGGGGTTATGCGGGCTGAGCCCCTGTTGCTAAGTCCCCACTTCCCCACAAGAACGTCCAGAGCAAGCTGTTTGCCCTGTTGCCTGAATGCTCCCCACCAGTTTTCTCAGGAAAGAATCAGGGGTTTCTGTAGCAGCATCTGCAGGCAGCTCTGCATCTGGGCCCACGTTCACATCTTCTGTGTAAACACCGAGAACATTCCCTGACACGTGCCCCAGCTGACCACCTCCACATGCCGACCACAGGCCCCAGTGCGGGCGTCAGAATGACCGCCCGTCTCAGCCTCCTCCTCTTGTTGTCAGAGCTGCTCCAGGCCCTGCTCAGAACCCGTGGACCCACCTTTCACAGGGCTGTCCTCCACTCCCCAACTTCAGCAGGAGTTCACCTAAGTATTTAAGTTAAGGGGTCCAGAGATAAGAAAGGAAACTACAAACAAACAGATGGAACCAGCTGGGACCAAGATGGCAACGAATGTGACCTCCAACAGACCCTGAGTCTCCTCACAGGTTGAATTGACTATATCAGCATATTAAGTGACACGCCTACCGGTGGCCATGACTGGACATGAAGGACCAAAACTGGGTGAAAGGAGGTGGTACCCCACTCGCTTGGGAAAAGCCCCGCCCCTTCCCCGGAAGGCCTCTTCATCCCCATCATTAGCCGCACTCCTCCTCCCTTTGTCTTTACTCTTTCAAATTAAACCACTCTCTCCAGGAGGCCGAGAAGTTGGTCTGTGAACTTAGTTCCCGCTTCTCCATTCTTTGGCCACTGAACAGAGTCTGTGCTGTGGTGGTCTCAGCTTTGGTTTTGTTATTTGCCTACTTGAACCCACATGGAAAAAGGAGACCTTCCCCGCTGAGGCAGAGCACCTCGCCAGGCTCGGACCCGAGCAGGGTCCATGTGACTTCACTTGGTAACAGTCTGTAAGGGGACGGTGGTCTCTGCCCGGGGGTGGGGGGAGGGAACACGTACAGCCACAGCACCGGCTCCGTGGACGGCACGGCCCCTCATGGGCCTGGACCGTGTGCTCTCGTCCCCCCACGCCTGACACCCCCTGACAGTCATGACGCGGTGACACTGGCTGCTGGGCCTCCAGTCAGGAGGGACCAGAGGCTGCACTTGGTGCCAGATCAGACATGCCTTTTCACGGGAAGGGGACATAGGAGATATTAGGACTTTGTGTCTAGAAAACAAACCAAGCGGCTAGAAGGTGATCTGAGCTGTGGACGTGAAACCCACGTGTGAGGTGAGAGCTCCCACTGGACACTGGCTTGGAAGCTTCCGCACAGGGGATGACCAAACCAGTGCTTCCCGCCCGACCCCTCCAGGCCTCCCTGGCGGGCACGGCTGGACCTGCTCTCATCAGGCTCCCCGACCCGGAACCTGAAGGTCTGATGCTGGCAGGGCGTGGGGACGCGAGTGGTCACCCCACCAACGCTGCTCGGCTCCTCCTCCCCAGTGACCAGGGGAGGGAAGCCCCGTGGAGTCTGAGGCCCGGCACAGGCAAAGCTTGTTGCACCCCCTCCTCGGGACCCCCGGCCCCGCCCTGCTTCCTCAGCCCACCGTCTGCCCCTCCCAGTGCCCACGTCACACCGACCCACATTCCTGGTGTGGACGTCCATGTACACAAGCTGCTCCGTGTTCTCTTCCCACATGGGACACCCCCATCCCTGCTTCTCCCTAATGACGGCCTGGACCTCGAATGTTCTGGGCAGGAAGAGGGCCGAGGAGGAGGCCGGCCTGTCCCATCTGCCTCCTGGGGGTCCAGACACAGGGCTCAGGGGCTGCTGGGCCTTGAGGTCTGGACGCTTCCAGGTGTGGGATGAAACTGCCACTGCCCGCTGGAGCTGCTCCTTCCGAGATTCAGGAAACCGGGGGACCCACCGAACGGAGCCCATCCCTAGGCTCTGCTGCAAGTCTGCTCGGATTTGCTCTCCTGATCCTGAAGACAGACCTGCGGGAAACAGGACCTGCGATTCCCATACGGACGGTGTTCCGTAGAATTTCCACTAGACCCCTTTCTACCCTGTTCTGAGCAAATTACTAGTCAGTCCACGCTACCATCACCCCACGAGCAGACCAGGAAGCTGAGGCTCTGAGAGGCCAAGTAATCCAGCCAGAAGCAAGCTGTGGGACCACGGAGTGGGGTCTGCACCCGCCGCCCGCCCAGGGGGACTGCCCACTCCCCACAGCTTCCACACCTGTTCCCTTCGCCCCCCTCCCGGGACCAGCTCACAGAGCCTCCTCTTGGGGGGATTCACTTACCTTCTTCTAACAGGATCCATCTCACTATCCTGTTTTGGGATCACCCGGAAGGCTTGTCACTCTGAAGCAGGTTCAGCCTCACATCATTACAGCAGCTTTCCTGGACCACACTCACCACCTGCACGTCTCCCCAGCTCAGACCCAGAAAAGCCCCCTCGGCCCCGAGCCCCATGGCTCTGCCTGGGCTCCCACTCCCTCCTGCCTGGTCCGTCCCTCTCATGTCCCCTGCAGGGTCACCAGGAGCTCCCACCTGCCCCAGGCAGGCTGTCTGCTCTGTCCTGGGGAGACCTCCATGGTGTCAGGTAGAAGACACAAGAGGTACCCGTGGGGCCTCCCTCATGCAGCACAGTGGCCAGTACCCGCCTACTCACCTCATCACTCTAGATGGACAGGGGTTCAGGGGGTCAGTGGCATCTCCCTGTTCTCATTTCATCCCAGCACCGCCCACAGGGAAGTTGCTAAGCAACTCTGTGCCAGCTGCACAGAGAGGACGCTTATACACACGCCCCCCTCCCAGCACCTGGGGCTCTCATGGTCAGGCCCCTCCCAGGATATGGAGCTCACCTGGGCAGGTACCCAGCAGCCCACGAGACTCTCGTGGTCAGGCCCCTCCCTGGATATGGAGCTCACCTGGGCAGGTACCCAGCAGCCCACGGGGCTCTCATGGTCAGGCCCCTCCCAGGATATGGAGCTCCCCTGGGCAGGTACCCCGGCAGGGCTGGGCACACAGGAACTGTGCACGTGGCCCTCATTGCAGAGCACCCCCAGCTCACCTGTCGCTCAGAGCTGACACAGAGAACCTCAGAGCAGGACCTGAACTAACAAACAGCAGCTCCGACAGGTCTGTGACCCTGGGCTTCACTCTGTGCGGCCTCCCTCTGCCTGGTCTTCCAGGGGCTTCCACTGCAGCTGGGGCACCAGGCCTCTGTCTCCACCCACCACCCCTCCTCTCCCTGACTCCTGGGTTCCTCTCATTAGCAGAGGGTCTTCTTGAAGTTGTCTCCCACTCATGGACCAGATAAAATGATTAGAAAACAAGCCAGGGCTGCCGCCCCTTGTCTATCCTGACTCTCGGGACCCTACATCTGTTCCTTGGATCTGGCCGGTGCAGCAAGACCCATTTTCTGCAACTCTGAGCCCCTGAGGGGCGAGGATTGGCTGACCTGGGCAGCCTGACCCGGCCGGCCAGCCCTCCCCAGGTGTGCCTGTGTTGAGGTCAATATAAACACCCCTCCAGGCAGCAAAAGCCTCTGCAGCTGTGCCTGACGCCATATTCTCTGCCCCGTCAGCAGTCTCGGGGCTGGGCTGGTGGGAGGGAGTAGGGCCCACGGCTCTATGAGTGGCCTGGTGTGACTGGGGCTCTGCTGGACTTTCTGCAGGAGTTGCCGGGCTGCCACCTGCTAAAGAAGAGGATGTGTCACCCATACCTGCTGCTGGAATTTCTCCCCTGGCAGAGGTGAGGAAGGAAAAGAGCAGTGGGGGCCGGGACAGAAGGGGTACCTCAGGCAGGGAGATGGAACGCTTCCAGAAGAGTGCCCGGGGCCAGGACCATCCTGGCTGGCCTGCAGGCACCAAGTCGGCCTGCGTGTTGTCGCTGGTGTGACTCCAAGCCCCTTCCTCTAGGCTTTCAAGTCCTTGCACACATTCCGGTGTTTTACCTGGGAAGGGTGGGAAAAGTTCAGCAGCAGCTGGCCTGGGGCTCAGCTCACATTTACTCACAAACGCCTCTTCATGGTTCCCCAGCTTTGCAATGAGGACGCTTCTTGTGTGGGGGCTGCTGGCTGCATGGGAGACAGTTCCCCAGCTGTGACCAACTTCAGAATTGTTTACCACTGGAGCAAGTGTCCTGATAGGGTTTTCCTCTGTATGACCAGTGGGTTCTTAATTAGCAATGTGAACGGTGATATCAGAGGTCCTGAATCAGGATGGAAATACTTATTTTACGCATGTACAGGCGTAAAAACCTGGGGAGGCCATGTGCAGCCGGCACCCTTAGGGATGGGCTTCCAACTGACCCCTCAGCGTTCTGGTGTCCAGCCACTGCTTTAGGATTTCTGGGTCCCAATGCTGACTCTCAGGGCTCTGCGATCCAGCCTTTGTTGGCCTTTAATGAGACCCGCACTTCCAGGATCCTACAGAGCAGGGTCTGTGTGACTGTTCTGTGGCTTCTGTAACAAATGACCACAAGCTGGATGGTTTAAAACAACAGGAATTCATCCTCCCCCAGTCGTGGAGACCAGACATCTGAGATCAGGGTGTTGCAGGACGGAAGTCTCTCCAAAGGCTCCAGGATAGGGTTCTTCCTGCCTTTTCCAGCTTCCGGGGGCTCCAGGCGTCCCCAGGCTCGTGGCTGCATCCCTCCCGTCTCTGCCTCTGTCTTCACGTGGCTTCTCCTCTGTGTCTGTGCCTCTCCTCTTTTGTCTCTCATAAGGACTCTCTCAGTTGGATTGAGGGCCACCCTAACCCAAGATGACCTCACCTTGAGATCCTTAACTACATATACAAAGACCCTTTTCCCAGATATGGTCCTGTTCACGTGTTCTCGGGGGACACATCTTTTGGGGCCAGCATTCAACCCATTACCTGTGTATAAAATAACCCTCATTTTAGGAGATTACCAAGGTCCCGTATAGACTGGCACAGACAGCAGCCATGTGGGTGGGGGTCTGGGGAGAATGAGGACCCTGGAATCACCTGGAAGGGATGAAGTCCTGGCTGCATTAGGTGAGCTCTTCCACCACGGGGCCCGTGGAAACAGCCGCTCCACTCTGTCCGTGGAAAGGGACCCAGTGCCGAGTCCAGAAGTGGTTACCTTGCAAAGCTGGCTCTTTTGGGATTTCATCATCAGTAGCATCATGTAACCAGTAACTACGGGCTTGGAGGAGTCACTCTCTGGCACATGATGACAGCACTAGTCACTTTAGGCTCATCAAGCCTAGAATAGGAATGTTTGAAGGAGAAGAGTTTGGGAGATTGCAAAGCTTGGTTGTCAAGGAAACTGAGCAGGTTTGTCAAGGAAACTTCTCCCTTAAACTGAAGGCAGGGCTGGGAGAGCTGAACTCCAGAGATCTTGTAAAGGGGCTGCTCTGAAGCACCATCACCTGAGAGGTGGTCTCAGCGTGAGCTGGGGTTTGAGAAAAGTGTGATGAGATTAAGCCTGACTTTCTGTGACAGCTGGGGAGGGGTTTGTAAAGCACCTTGTCTTTTAAGGCACAAGTTTGTTGCTGGACAAAGTGTCTCCCAAAACTGGGCTGAAGCTCAAGCTGTCTCTTTCCCCTTCTTGTGACAGTCCAGGGCAGGTGGGTGTCAGGTCCCAGGCTCTGTCTCCCTTGTTTCTCCTCCCTGCTTCCAGGTGAGGGCTCCAACCAGCAGGGTGGGGTGACCAGGTGGGCATCATGCCCTCCGTCCTAGGATGCAGGCTGGC
This sequence comes from Balaenoptera ricei, assembly GCF_028023285.1. Classification (NCBI taxonomy): domain Eukaryota; kingdom Metazoa; phylum Chordata; class Mammalia; order Artiodactyla; family Balaenopteridae; genus Balaenoptera; species Balaenoptera ricei. The sequence continues at coordinate 455,632 of NW_026777456.1, forward strand.
CAAGCCCTCACCACCTCCACCCCTTCCCCTTGGTAACACGAGACACTACACCCTAGCTGTAAAGGGTGGGAAGGCTGGGAGGTGCAGGGTAGCTGTGAACAGGAAAAAGGGAAATGGGTCCTGATGGGTAGCTGCGCGGCCCTGCTGTGAGGGTCGCCCAGATGCTAGCGCACAGACTCTGGGTCCTGTGAAGGTTCGATGCTTTGTAGTTCTGGAAATCCTATAGGAGATGGTCCACAGTAGGTGAAGCTAATGCTCTCAGTGGAGGTGGTGAAGCTAAAGATCTGCAGTTCAGACCGAAGGTGCCGATGTACATACAGGACAAAACCATCTCGTGTGAATGGACTTCAGGCACGTTTAACATGAATGCAGTCATGTTAATGCCTAGCACCTTCTATCTTGTGCCTCTCCTCAGGGACCCCCTCCTCAGTTCCTGAGGATCCTGTAACTCCCGTACAGGGGGATGGAGAGTGGGCTCTGTCCAGTCTGAGCCCTGAGTTACCCTGTGTGTGAGTCTGCTCAGGACCTCTGTAACAAATACCACAGACTGTGCAGCTTGAATAACAGACCTATCTCCCAGTCCTGGATGCTGTCTGAGATCAAGGTGTATGCAGGCTGGTTTCTCCTGAGGCCTCTCTACTTGGTACTTAGACAGCCATCTTCTCCCCAGGTCCTCACGTGGTCTCCCCCTGTGCCTATCTGTGTCCTAATCTCTTCTTGTAGGACACCAATCCTATTGGATTAAGATCCACCCTAGTGACCTCATTTTAACCTTGATCACCTCTTTAAAAATCCCATCTCCAAATACAGCCACATCCTGGGGTCCTGGGGGTTAGGGATTCAGCATGTGAATCTGGGGGGCATGGCTGAGCCTGTCCCATCCTCCTTAGGAGCCAAGTGTGCCTCGGTCCTTCCTTCCCTCAAGTCACACGAGGTGATGTAATGGCTCAGGGAGAGGCCACTCATGCAGAGTCTGTATCCCAGCTGGGGAGACCTTCTCGGCTCTCTCTGATCAGGCCGTGGCCGTGCCAGTCCCCTCCTGAGGCGAGCGGTTCTGGGGTTTCCTGCCGTGTCTCCTGGCCTGCTGAGGTGCTCATTGTCAGGGAACCCAGGAGCCAGCAGCCTCGTGGGGGTGCCGGGGACTCTCAGGGCCTTGGCAGATGTCTCTCCCAGCAGATACCCTAGCGAAAGTGGGGAAACATTTGGGGGATTACAGGGGGGGGAGAGTCACAGTCTCGTTTATGCTTCAGAAAGACCACGTTGGGGTGGGATGTGAGGTGCACCGTGCGGGCAGGGAGTTCTGTCAGGGCCTGATGGAGGAACCAGGCACAGGATCGGGCTTGGGCCAGGGCTGTGGGCGTAGAGGTGAATTAGTGTGGGAACTGGCCACAGACTGCTGTCGAAATCTCGGCTTCCCTGTGCACCGAGGCCAAACAGAAATACGGAGACAGGGATTTTGGAGGAAGAGAGAGATGGCTTTATTCTTCTGCCAGACAACAGGGAAGACACAGCCGGCTAGCGCCTCAAGAACTGGGCACCCCTCCTTGAGAATCAGGGAAGATTTTATACGTGGGGCTCTCGCGGTCCGGGGTATAGGATGAGGATCGAAGTAGTGAAGGTCTTGCATTCCTCCTTTCCTTTGCATTATTTCAAAACAGTCATAGTTGGCATCAGGCTGCCCGGTAATTGGGGTCCGGCAGTCTGGTAATTGCATCCGTTTGCTTCTGGTTTATCGACCGGTGACCTTGTTTCTGAAATGCAAAAACTATAGGGGGTGACTTGTTATGAAGGGCGTATAGAATGTAAGTGCTGGACATAATAAGGTTAGGGAGTGAGAGGCAGGGGATGTAACTCACACAGAGTTAGGGGTAATGGGTGCCAGAGGTAAATTACATAGTGTCAGGGAGTGAGATTAGCTTTGTAAAGTACACATCTAGTTACTACAAATTAGTGACAAAGTAAAACAAGGAGTGATGAACTCTTTCAGGCCAGGTTATGTTTCTTCTCTAGCCTGTTCGCTGTTCCCTTTGTTTTCCTTGTTCTCAGGGGAGGGAAAACTTCATTTCTATTTTTGCTGCAGCAAGACTCTGGAGGAGCAGATGACAGTCAGTGGGACACAAGGAGAGTGGGAGCCTGGGAGACCCCAGTGTTACCGAACAAAACTTGGGGCCGCTTGCCCGAGTGCAGTAAAGCCAGTCTACTGACACCGGGTGTGGTGAAGGGAAGTGCAGCTTTAATTGTAAGAGTGCCAATACAAGGAGGCCAGGTGGCCTGTGCTCTAAAACCCCAAACTCCCTGAAGGATTTCAGCAAAGGAATTTTAAAGGCCAAGTGAAGGAGGGGGGTCGCAGGGTATGCGATCAGCTGGTGCACAATTCTCCGGTTGATGGTGAGGTAACAGGCGGTTAACATTATAAATTCTTAGGCACCAGAAGTTCCGGGGCTACCTGTTCAAGATCATCAGGTAGTTAATTTCTTCCGTTTGGTGGTGGTTTCAGCATCTGTAAAACAACTCAGGAAGCGTGCATCAGATACTGTTATCCAGGTACTTCAGAGAGGAGCTACAGCAGAGGATGTCGGGGAGGGGTCTGTACTGGGAAGGCCCCGTAGGGTCCTGCTCGGTTACACCCGGTGCCTGGGCTCGGCAACCTGGGAAGGTGGGGCTGCTCCTGGGTGTGGGGAGCTGCAGGATCCCAGTCCTCTGAGGGGCCTGTTAGCCCCCAAGGTGAGATGGGGGTGCAGTGACTGGACAGAGGAGTCTGGCCTGCGAGAGGGGTCGAGGCTGGAAATGTCCTGGGCATCATCGCAGGGAGGGAGAGGAAAGGCCAAAGGGGGCAGGTAGGTCACAGCAGACTATGTGCAGGTGACTGCCGTCCAGTTGGAAGCAACTCAGAGCCAGAAAGGAGTGGCCGTCAGGGGCTCAGCTCCATTCTCTTGTTCCTTTGTAAAACCACTGTGTCAGAGTTTGAGACACTGCCAGTAGATGTCTGGGCCCAGTGCTGCCATGGCTTCATCAAAGGGGCCCAGGGGGAGCACAGAACCACTGCAGGCCCCGCCCATGTCCTCAGTGGGAATGAATCCCATCGGGGCTCCTGGGCTCACAGACTTGAGGGAACCTCTGTCCTCAGGACTGGTCTTCCTCCTTCCTCTCACCTGCTGGTCAGAGGCCCAGGCACCCCCAACCTGGCTCCACCCCCAGGGCCTGGATTCTGGGACAGCTTAGGCGTAAGCAAGACCCTCATGCTCCTTTATCTGCCTGGGGGCGAGACTGTCTTAAACGCTGCAATTGACTGATGGTAGAGGGCTGAGTGTTTCCAGCAGGTATGGGTGGAAAGATGGGGCGTGAAGTTCCTGTGTCTGCAGGGTCTTCCCAGCGTGAAGATCTGTGTGTTTCCCCGGCCAGTCAACATCCGCCCAGGAAGCCCAGATCCAGCATTACGAGGGCAGAGGCTCTCCCCTTGCTTATCTGTAACTTCCCACTCCCACAGCAAGGAGCCTGACTCCCACCAAGTGCCGTTTATGTATGCATTGCTCCTTTCCAGGTTACACGTGCAGAGGTTTCAGAATTGTTAGCTACTACACCCTGGAAAGAACTTCGTAAAATAAAGCCCACTGTTTATATAGGGTCCATTTTGCCTTTAATCTACAGATTCCATTCATTTCCAAAGGTAACTTAGGTCAGCACCTTTGATCCCATCCCCTACAGTGAGTTGTTTCCATATATTTCTAATACAGTTAGACTCTGTCACATAATGTATTCCATCCTGCAACACTCCTACATCCTAAATAACTAAATTTGAATAGATTATGATTGGCCCCTTGGGCTACACACATCTGTGGGCTTAGACAAATGCATAGTGACAGGTATCCATCCTGGAGTGTCACATGGAACACTTCAAACCCCCACCCCATGATCTGCTTATCATCTGTGTAGCTTTGCCTTTCCCAGAATGTCACCAATGGGGTCATACTGTGTGCAGCCTCCTCAGCCTGGATGCTTTCACGTAGCAGTATATACTGAGGATTTATCCATGTCTTTCCATAGGCTGATGGTGCATTCCTTTCTGCTGAGTAGTATTCCACTGCATGTGTATGGGCGGAAAAACAATTTTCCCTCTACTTTTCTAGGTTCTTGGTTGAGGCCCCCCTGCCCCTGAAATAAAAGACAGGTTACCAGGAGAAAAGCAGAAGTTTAATTACATGTATACCTTCTGAATACAGGGGGGATAACAAGGAAAACTGAGTCACTCCCTGAAATGACCAAAACCATCCCCTTAAATACCTCTTCAGCTAAAAACAGAAGAAATATGCTGGGGAAGGGGGGAAGACCACTTATGGCAGGTTATCATGCAAAGCACAGTAAACAAGGGTATGATTGTTTGCACATTTAAGTCAGGACTTCTCCATTGAAAAGAGTTACTTAAGATTTAATTATCCTTCCATTTTTGGTGCAAAGAGGGACATACCCTTATAAATGGAGACTTCTGTATTGTAAATGTCTTTCATAAAACAGCAATCTCAGTTTTCTGAGATATTTTTATTGGATATATTATTTTATTTTTGGCTGCATTGGGTCTTCGTTGCTGCATGCAGGCTTTTCTCTGGTTGTGGCGAGCAGGGGCTACTTTTCTTTGCAGTGCATGGGCTTCTCATTGTGGCTTTTCTTCTCGCGGAGCACAGGCTCTAGGTGTGCAGGCTTCAGTAGTTGTGGCACACGGGGTCAATAGTTGTGGCTCGTGGGCTCTAGAATGCAGGCTCAGTAGTTGTGGAGCACGGGCTTAGTTGCTCTGTGGCATGTGGGATCTTCCCGAACCAGGGCTCGAACCCGTGTCCCCTGCATTGGCAGGCAGACTCTTAACCACTGAGGCTCCAGGGAAGCCCCCCCCCTTTTTTTTTAAAGCAGACCAATAATCCTTATGCCAGAGAGACATATTTTGGGGTGGCATATTCTACTCACCTTGACATGGATGTACCCCAATTTGCTTATACATTCATCTTTTGAAGGATATCCTGATTTCTTCAAGTTTTTAGCCATTATGAAAGTGCTGCTGTGCATAATTGCATCCTTGTTTGCATTTGGACATAGATTTTCAAAGCAGTTGCCTGAATACTGGAAGCATGATTGTTGGATCCCAACGTGAGACTTGTTTAGTTTTGGAAAAAACTGCCAAATTGTCTTACAAAGTGGCTGCACATGCATCCCCCCAGCTATGAAGGAGAGCTCCTTTTGTTCCTCACCCTCTAACAATTGGTATTTTCATATTTTTGGAGTTTAGCAGTGCTAAATAGGTATGCTGTGATATCTCATGATTTTAATTTGTAATTCCCTAATGGTATATGATGTTGAGCTTGTTTCTGTATGATTTTTACCATCTGTATATCCTTTTATGGCGGGATGTCTGTTCAGATCATGCTGTTCACGTTCAGGCTTAGAGGAGCCCTGTCTCCTCAGGACCCGCTGGGGCTTTGGCTTCTGGGACACGCGGGTTGCATCCACGCTGACGGCCGGGCTTCAGGACAAGCTGGGGTCGAGTCCACACTAACAGAAGCCGAGTCTCCTCAGGACCCCCTGAGGCTTCAGCTTTGGGACACTGTGGGGTCCAGTTCATGCTGAGAGGAGTCTGGTCTCCTCAGGACCTGCCGGGAGGTGACACCACTGAGGGAAAATGTGAGGAAATGTGGGGAGAAGGTTCTTGTGCGTTGCTGACCGCTGAGGGTGTCTGTCTTCAGAGGACCCAGGAGAGGAAGGGCTTGATGTGGAAAACTGGGTTTTTGGCCGCTTTTGTGTGTGGTGTAGACAGAGTGTAGTGTTGTTCTTTGGCGAGTGGCGTCCGGTTTTCCCAGCACCGTTCATTGAGGGGACTGTCCTTTCCCTGATGTATGTTCTTGGCTCCTTGCTTGTGAATTAACTGATCACATACCTGTAGGTTGGTTCCTGGGCTCCCTGCTCTGTTCCTTTGGTCTGTGCGCCTGTTTTTGTGCCAATTCCACACTTTTTGGGGAATGTAGCTTCGTAATGAAGTGTGAAGTCAGGGAGCGAGATGCCTCCAGCCCATTTTCCTTCCTCAGGGTGGCTTTGGCTCTTCTGGGTCCTTTGTGGTTCCACACACATCTTAAGATTGTTTGCTCTGTTTCTATGGAAAGTGTCTTTGGACTTTTGGTAGGGATTGTGTTGAATGTGTACATTAATTTGGCTAGAATGCATATTTTTTAAAATTAAAAAAAAAATTTTGGGCCACACCATGTGGCATGCAGGATGCGGGATCTTAGTTCCCCAACCAGGGATCGAACCTGCGCCCCCTGCAGTGGGAGCGCAGAGTCCCAACCCCTGGATGGCCAGGGAAGTCCCACCTTAGAATGCATATTTTCACACTATTCTTTTTACCCATGAGCACGGGGTATCTTTCCATTTATTTTTGTCTGTTCAGTTTCCTTTATCAGTGTCTTCCAGTTTTCATTGTGCAGGTCCTTCACGTCCTTGGTTAAGTTTACTCCTAGTTATCTTTTTGGATGCAATTGTAAGTGGGATTTTTTTAAAATTCTTTTTCTGATGGTTCATTATCAGTGTATAGAATCACAAATGATTTTTGTGCATTGATTTTTCTTTCTTTTGTATCCTGCAGCTTTACTGAATTCATTTTTTAGTTGTAACAGTATTTTGTTGATTGAATGTGGAAAACTAGAATTCAGAAATCCCACTGTTTCAACTACATCTAGGTCATCCACAGCACCCAAGACATAGTGTCTCCCAATATAATCTTCCCACGGTGCCTCTTGTAGTATGTGGCCTCCTACAAGGGTGATTGACATCACCACTGTGGGTGAGCTGGATCTGGGTAGAGCTTGGCCTCTATAACAAAGTTTGATGTCTGTATTTCTGGCGTGGTACGACATGGTTGTTTGATAAGCACTTTATTTCCTAGTAAATTTCAAGTGTATACAAAACTTCAAATAGCAGTATCAAGTTTTCCACATTCACAAAATACACCAGTTTGTTTTACCCTGTGAGAGTGGGAGGGCCACTCTCCCAGGGAACCAGCACATAACCCCAAAATGGGGAATAATTATGGTTTCCACATTATAATCCTATCCCCAGACCTGCTTCAACTTTCACCAGCTGCCCCAGCTTTGTGGAAACGTATTTTTCCATTCGAATCCAGTTTTCTTTTCTTGGAACCATCACTGGGGCTTTTCCTCACTTTAAAAACCTTGCTGGATTTAAAGTGTACAAGATGAGCATGATCTGGGTGGTTTTTCTGTATGGCTTCTTTCACTTAGGATGTTTTCAATGTTTATCCACATTGTAACATTGATCATTATTTCATTCATTTTTCCATTGTGATTGAAAACACATAACATTTACCACTTAAACCATTTTTTAAAGCTTTTTTAAAAAATTTATTTTATTTTATTTTTTGGCTGTGTCGGGTGTTTGTTGCTGTGTGCAGGCTTTCTCTAGTTGCGGCGAGCGGGGACTACTCTTAGTTGCTGTGTGCAGGCTTCTCATTGCGGTGGCTTCTCTTGCGGAGCACGGGCTCTAGAGCGCAGGCTCAGTATTTGTGGCACATGGGCTTAGTTGCTCCACGGCATGCGGGATCTTCCAGGACCAGCGCTTGAACCCGTGTCCCCTGCATTGGCAGGCGGATTCTTAACCACTGTGCCACGAGGGAAGACCCATTTAAACCACTTTTAAGTGTACAGTGCTATGGCGTTAACTACATTCACATTGTTCTAAAAAATATCCTCACCATCCATCTCCAGAACTTTATTTTCCCCATGTGAAACCATAGTCATTAAACACTAACTCACCTCAACCTCTGGCAACCTTATTCTACTTTGTCTTTGAATTTGACTTATCTGGATACCTCATACTAGTGGAATCATAGAACGTTTGTCCTTTCTGTGTCTGGCTTGTTTCACTTAGCATAATAACTTCAAGGTTCATCACATTGTAGCATGTGTGAGAATTACCTTAGTTTTAAAGGTTGAGTCATATTCCATTGTGTATATACTACACTGTACTTATCCATTCATCTGTTGAAGGATGTGTTGTGTTGCTTTCACCTTTTGGCTATTGTGAATAATGTTGCTATGAATATGGGGTACAGATATCTGTTCCAGTCCTTGCTTTCTAATATTTTGGGTGCACACTCTGGAGTGGAATCAAGGGATCATACATTTTCCATGTTTTTGAGGAGCCACCATACAGTTTTCCACAGTGGCTGTATAATTTTACTTTATTCCTTTATATGACAGAATAATGCAGCTTATGTGTCTACCTTATTTTGCTTATCTGTTTACCTGCTGATGGACATTTAAATCTTTTCTACCTTGGGCTACTGTGAACAGTGCTGCTATGAATAATTGGTGAACAAGTTTTTGTTTGAACACCTGTTTTCAATTTTTTGGGAATATGTCTAGGAGTGGAGTTGTTGAACCACATGGTAATTATATTTTATATTTTTGAGTAAATGCTAAAGTTTTGTACATATAGACTGAACCATTGTACATCTCCACAAGTAACTTTTAAGGGTTCTAATTTCTCTACATTGTTGCCAACATTTGTTATTTTTATTTATATATTAAAAAATTTATTTTTATTCTAGTGTGTGTGAAGGGGCATCACATCGTGGCTTTAATTTGCATTTTCATCATGACTACTGATGTTTGACATCTTTTCATTTCCTTGTTGACCATTTGTATGTCTTGCCTGAAGAGCAGTCCATGCAAGCCATTTGTCTGTTTCAAAAATTTTATTGTTTGTCTTTTTGTTGATGAGTTGTAAAAGTCCTGGGTATATTCTAGGTAAAGAGTCTTATCAGATATACAACGTGCCAATATTGTCTTCCATTCTGTGGGCCGTCTTTTTACTTTCTGAATAGCCTCTTTTGATGCACAAAGGTTTGTAATTTTGAGGAAATCCAATTTGTCTATTTTTTCCTTTCATTTCTTATGCTTTACTGTCAAATCTAAGAAACCATTGTTAAATTCATGGTCAAGAAGATTTAATTCCTTGGTTTATTTGAGAGTTCATACAGTCATCCCTCGGCACCCACTAGGCCAGGCTTTAGGTCTTGGGTTGAGTCAGTGTGAGGGTTCAGGGGCCATGGTTTAGGGTTATGGGTCATTGTTGGAGAGTCATGGTAGAGGGTTGTGGTTAAAGGGTCAGGGTCGGGGATTAGAGTTTAGGGGTCAGGGGCGAGGGTCTAGGGGTCTGGGGCTAGGGTTGTTAGGGGGTTAAGGTTAGAAGTTAGGGTTCTTAGGGTAAAGGTTAGAGTTATGTTTAAGCACAATTGGCCCTCATTGCCCTCCCCTCTCCCTCTCTCTGAAGCCTTCAGAATGGATAGGACTTGCCCAGGGTCAGACAGGAGTCAGGGAGCTGAGGTCAATAACTGTTTTTCTGGCCTCCCTTCCCTCAGTCCTGGGCTCTGAGAGAAGAATGAAATGTCTGTTCTTGTCTCGGACTGTTTCTTACCCAACTCAACCTCTGTCAAGGATTGGGGAGGGTGTCAGAAGTCATGCATGGTTTCCTTCTGCCCTCCTACCTGGGAAGGGTGATGCTGACCCTACTCTGCCTGGGCAGCCCCAGTTTCCAGCACAGCCCAGACAGCAGGGCACTCAGTGGACATGTGTGGATTTATACAGGACTGGGTGCAGTGACCTGCCAGCCCCCAGATGTTGCCTTCTTAAGGGCTGGTGGGGCCCTCCTGACACTGGAGGCATCCTTTGTCCCATCTGAGTGGGCATGAATAGATGATCAGGTCTCAGGCAGGACAGCCCTTGACCTCTGACTATCCAGGCAGGCATCTGTGGTCCTCTAGCTCAGTCCAGCCTGGGCACTGCCAGGCCCTCATGTATAGTTACAGAGCTGACCGTGATGCCGGGCAATTCAACAGCTACCTAGGCAGTGTAGACATTCCTTTGAGAAGTTTCAACTACCAACATCCATGTGGTTGAGAAAAAGGCCTCCCCCTCACAGCCTCATAGGCTGCCAAGAGAAGTAATAATCCTCTAAACATTGGAATGTGTCCCTGACACAACAACCATACAGGAGACCATGGCCCTGCAATCCTTTGTCCTTTCAGTCGTTAGAAACTTTTGACATTCATATTCATTAAGAATCAAAGATATGGGAGCACCTGGACCTCACAATGGGAGGTTCACACTGAGACTGCATTGTCTTGGAGAGCCATATGCATCCATGTGGCCTCTGGAAAGCCTGCCAATTATGGGTTCCATGGCATGGAATAATTCTTGAGCCTCCCATTACTTCATTGCACAAGAGTTTCCTTACCACCCTAGCATTTGGTTTCTTCACTTAGTAAATGATAGAGAAGAAAGTGGAAAATGAGCAGTATTGTTTTTCAGGGATGGGCAATTAATATGGCCAGGGAGATGGCATAACTCAAGGGCTCCCACCTCTCAGGGGCAGGAATGAGGTCTGTGTGTCTTCTGAGGGCACATGGGCTGTTTTGGGCCCACCTCTGAGATGTGAGGACCTGATGCCCAAGGAAAGAGACTTGAGTTTACCACCACCAACGATCCTGACTTGTCAGCAAGTGAAAGAACTTCTTGCAGTCTTGGGAGGACAGTAAGAGCACTGGATGAGTAGCTGCAGCCCCTGACCCTGAGTTGAACCCCTTTCTTCCTTTTGTGTCAGATTCTGTGCTGTGCAGTGAGCTGTCATTGACTTAGAATCTGTTGCTTTCTGCCAGCCAGCATCTGTTCTGAGGCCCAAGTGCCTCAGTTTTCCTTTGGGAATTACATCTCACCTGCTTCCAGTCCAAACAGTTGCAGAAGGATGACCCCATGTTCCACCCAGCTTGAAGATGGGTTTACAACCCACATCTAGTCAGTCCCATTTTCCATCTTCTGGTGATGGGTCAAGGATGAGAATGCAACCCAAGCCAGATCAAAGGCATTTAAAACCATGACTTTCTTGGAACCCAAGAAAAGGAGAAACTCTTTCTTGGAAAATGGATGGTGAGTGGTTGTCAGCCTAGAATTGCTGTTGGCCCAAGGGCAATGAGAGAGCCTGTGCCTGTGAATGGGATCCCCCAAAGGCACTGAGCAGGACAAAGTTTTGGAGAGAAGCAAGGTCACACTGAGATAGTGTGAGCCACTGGACCTACCAGGTCCAAACCCATTCTTTAACTTGCCACTTGCAAGTATTAATTTTTTTCTACCCTTACAATAAATACTAACTTATTTTACTTCAGTAAGTGTGTCCAGTCGTTGGGAAAAGAAAAATTCGTAGTTGATACATCTGAATCAATAATCCCTGATCCTTCCTCAGGTGTCCTCACTGGGTAGGCATGGCTGGGGGAGATGAAGATTCTGGGTGGGACCAGATATTAGTGGAGCTGCCAAACAGCTCTGCCCCTGTTCCTTCCCTGTCCCGGGAGAGGGAAACCCTGGAACAGTAATAGGATAACCAGTATGGGGAAGAGGTTCCTCAGTGATTAATTGGTCTTTTTGTATTTTCCTTAATTTAGTGTTCATGTTGGTAATGTGTTTTTACAAAGAAATCACCCGTTTCTTCTAGATTTCCAGTTTGTTACAGTAGGTTTCTCTTATTTGACGTTTAATTTTTCCTGTCTAATTTTCTACAGAATCATGACAAATAATGAACAAATATTGATACTCTATTATTAACCGAAGTCCCTATTCATGTTCCCTTTGTTATACCTTTCCTTGTTCCAGGATCTCAAAGGACATGGGGGTCATCATATCTATTTAGTCTCTTCTGGGCTTTGACAGTTGCTCAGACTCTCCTTGTTTCCATGACCTTGACAGTGTGGAGGAGGACTGGTCAGGTATTTTATAGACTGCCGGGCACTGGGATTTGCTTGGTGTTTTTGTTGTGGTTAGACTTAGCTTTGAAAAAGCAGATCACAGACGTGAAGTGCTTCCTCTTCACTGTATGTCAAGAGGACAGTCTCTCAAGGGAACTTCTCACTTATATTCTCAACTTTGGTCACCTAGCTGAGGTAGTGTTTGTCAAGTGTTCCCACAGTGAAGTTGATTTTTTCCCATGTCCATCCTGTGTGTCTTATTTAGGAGGAAGTCATAATGCAGAACCCACACTTGAGGAGAGAGGGGTTAGCTTCACATCCTTGATGGACAGCTGAGTGGCTATATAAATTGTTTAGAAGCTTTCTGCATAGGAGATTTCTTTTTAACACCGTTCATCAAAAACTATGTAATTTATTTTTACCAGTTTGGGCACGTGAATAATTATTGTAAACTTTTGGTTATAATGCAGTGCTACATTATAAGACTGCTTAGTTAATTCTTGCTTTGGCTGTTGAGAGCTTTTTCCATTTGCTCCTGTTTTCATTTTACATAATTTCTCTTTTGTGGGTTTTTAAAATTTTTGGTACTTCTTTACTTTCTGATATTTTAAGATTATCCTGCTTCATATATTTACTGTCTCAGTCCTAGTATCAGCCCTTTCTTCAAAGAGCCCTTGTTCCTTTTATTAGAGAATGGTATTAAAAACGTACATGTGGGAGCTAAATATGCTCAGCTGACAGTGCATGGAAATATATGCAAGTATCCCGGCCTATGCATACACACATAATTATAAAGATTTCCATGTGGAACTATGTGCAGGCTAAAGAGAGTTTATACTGATATCTCCAACCGGATCTGTTATGACATGGATATTGTAACCTTCTCCCTTTGTTTGACTGTAACATCCCACTCCAGTGGTAAGAAACCTGCCTTCCACCATTTGTCATTTATTAAATTCAGTGCTTGTTCCATTCGATTACTGATATAGTAGTTTCGGTACCGTTAGCTACTACCTCTCATGGAAAGAACATAGAGTCCACTGTGTATGTATGACACATTTTGTCTTTGGCCTACAGATTCTGTACATTTCCAAAGTTAACTTAGGTCAACCCATTTGTCCCACTACCAACAGTGAGTTTTTTCATACATTTCTGAATCAGATTCTTTGTTACATTCTGTATTCCAGTCTTTGACACTCCCATATCCTAAGCAGCTAAGTTTGAATAGATTGTAATTTACTTGTTGGGTTGTAAAAATCTGTGGGTATAGACAAATGCATAGTGACAGGTATTCACCACTAAAGTATCTTATGGACTATTTCAACCACATATTCTATACATTGTTTACCATGTCAGTTTTGCCTTTTCTAGAATGTCATATAAATGAGGCCATACAGTGTGTAGCACTTCAGACTGGATTCTTTCACTTAGCAATGTAAGTTAGATGTATCTATTTTTTTTTGCACGGGTTGATGGTCCATTCCTTTATATCTCTGAATACTATTGCATTGCATGTATATTAGAGGAAAAATAATTTTCCCTCTACCCTTCTATGTTCTTTATTGAGATCTCCCTTGTAATGAAAAAGAGAGGAACTAGAGAAAACAATCAGAAGTTTAATATATACCATGCATACCTCCTGTATACTTGAAAGATACCTAGGAAAACTGAGTCACTCCCTGAATTGGCCCAAGCCGTTACCTTAAATGCTATCTTCTGCTGAGAACAAAAGAAAGATGTTAGGGAACGGAAGAAGCCATTTAAAGGAGGTTATTAGGCAAAGCACAGTAAACAAGGGTATGGTTGTTACACAGATTTACATCCAGGCCTGTTTCATTGACAAGGTTTTTTTTATAAAAAACATTTATTTATTTGGCTGTGCCAGGTCTTAGTTGCGGCCTGTGGAATCTTTAGTTGCGGCATGTGGGCTCTTAGTTGCAGCATGCAGGATCTAGTTCCATGACCAGGAGTTGAACCCTGGCCCCCTGCATTGGGAGCATGGAGCCTTAGCCACTGGACCAGCAGGGAAGTCCCAACAAGCTTTTCTTGATATTTAGTCATCATTCAATTCCTGGTCCAGAGAGGGACAAACCCTTACAAATGGAGATATCCTTAATAAATGTAAATTTACCTCATAAAAGGGCATTTTCTACTTGGCTTTGAAAGATTCTCCTGGGTCTGCTCTTTCTTATTAATGAGTCCAAAATAATCCTTTTGTCAAATGGGCATATTTTGGGGTGGTGTATTAGGCTCTCCTTGACATGTATGTGCCCTAATTTGCTTATGAATTCACCTACAGAAGGACATCCTGATATCTTTAAGTTTTTAGCCATTATGAATAGAGCTGCTGTACATTACTTGATGCTAGTTTGGGTTTGAACACAGTTTTTTAAAGCAGTTGTCTAAATACAAGAGGTACACTTCTTGGATCCTAAGGTGAGACTTTTTAGATTTGGAAAAAATTGCCAAACTGTCTTCCAAGGTTGGTTGTACATGCATTCCACCAGCATCTTGAGTATATTCTTGTATGCTTATTTACTGCCTGTTTATCTTCTTGGGCCAGGTGTGTGTTTCAATCTTTACCAAATTTTAATGGCGTTGGCATAATTTGAGTACAAATCCTTTAACAGATATGTGCTTTGGAAATAGTTTCTTGCAGTTTGTGGTTTGTCTTCTGGTTTTCTGAATAAGGTCACCAGACCCAAAGTCATGTAGATTATCTTTTTTTTCTAGGATTTTTTATAGTTTGGTAATTTAAATTTGTCTATGGGCAATTTTGAGTGAATTTTGGTTTAAGTTGTAAAGTTTGTGTCTAAATTCATTTCATTACATATGGTTTGTAATTAATTGCTCCTTAACCATCTTTTGAGAAGATACAGTGAGATACTTGGCTCCATTTCAGTTTGGATTTCCAAACTTAGTATATACAGCAGAACTGCCTTCTGGATGAGGCCTCTGGGTTTGTGAGTGCGGCACTCCCGGCACTTCTCTGACGTCCCACAGGGGGCGCCGAACCCACCTGTCTGACCCTGGGGGCACAGGTGCACCCTGCCCACAGACTTTGCTCTGTGACAAGCAGACAGGAGCTTTGTCTCCTGTCAGGGCTTAGGCTTCTGGACCATGAGGCATTGTCCACACTGACAGCAGCTGGGTTTTCTCAGGAACCACTGGTGAGGAGACTCCACACGAGGAAAAAACGAGCAAGTGTGGAGAATCTTCCTGTGCAGCTGACTGCTGGGTGGGTGGGGTGCTTCTTCAGGGGACTCAGGAGAGAAAGGGTTTAATGTGGAATACTGTGCACTTTTAGTTAGTTTTATATGCAGTGTAGATGGTGACCAGTGTCGTTCTTTGGGGTCTGGTGTCTAGTTTTCCTGGCACTGTTTGTTGATGGCTTTGGATAGAATAAACATTTTAATAATTGTAATTTTTCTGATGCATGAGCATGGAATATTGTTTTCTATTGTGTCTTCAATTTCTTTATCAGTGTTTTATAGTTTTCTGAGTATAGGTCTTTCATGCCCTTGGTTAAATTTATTCCTAAATAGTTTGTGCTTTTTGATGGAATTGAAAATGGGATTGTTTTCTTAATTTTTCTTGTTGGTGTTCATTATTAGTGTATAGAAACAAAACTGATTTGTGTATATTGATTCCATATTTTGCAACTTCACTGAATTTATTTTTTAACATATTTTTTGAAGTAATGTGAAAAATTGTAATACTAAAATCTCACAGTTTCTACTGCACCCCAGGTAATCCACAGGACCCAAGACATGGTAGCTACTAATATACTCTTCCCACGGTGCCTCTTAATAGCATGTGGACTCCTACAAGGGAAATAAGTATCACAAATTTGGTTGAACTTGGTCTGGGTAAGTCTTGGCCTCTATAACAAAATTTGATGTCTGTCTTGTCTGATTTTCTGGCATGATGCTGACACGGTTGTCTAGAAAAGTAATTTAATTACCAGTAGTTTAAAATGTACAGAAAAGTTTCAGTAATGGCCAAAAGTACTCACATTTGCCACCTCGCACAAAATGCTCAGTGTGTTTTGCCCAAGGAACCAGCACATAACCCCTAAATGAGGAAATCCTGATGTCTACATTATAATTTAATACTCAGCCCCACTTCAACTTTCACCTGCTGTCCCAACTGTATGAAAATGTCTTTTTCCAGCCTGATCCAGTTTTCTTTTTCTGGAACCATTACTGAGTTTCCCCCTCATTTGGACAGCCTTGATGGATATGAAGCAGACAAGATGAGCATGGGATCTAGGTTGCCTTTTCTGTATGGCTTTTTTTCACTAAGAATGTTTTTAATGTTCATTTTTTGTAACAAATATCAGCACTACACTTTTTTTCATTGTCATTAAAAATACAAAACATGACTTTAACATTTAATTCTTTTTACGTATACAGTTTTGTGGTATTAACTACCTTCATATAGTTGCACAAACAAGTTAACTAACATGTGTACTTCTTGTGTGCATGGGAGATACCCAGGAAATTGAGTAACACCCTGAAACGGCCCAAGACATCACCTTAAATACCGTCTTCATCTAAAAGGAAAAAAAGGAAGGCTATAGTTGTTTCTGTCTACATTCATTTGATTGTATATGGATTCCAATTGATTTTGTATAACTAGTTGTGGAGAAGTCATGGGATAGTTGGCTTCATTGCAGTTTGAATTTCCAAATTTAGTGCATTCTGCAGGCTTGATACAAGGTTTACAAACTTCATATTGGATCAGGACATCCCATGGTGTAACTGGTATTAATGGTTTGTTCAACAATTAAAGTTCTGTGTGATATGAATTCATTCCGGAGTAATCCAGGTAAGTTTCTGTTATACATTTTTCCCAGGATGAAAGGAAAAGAGAAATAAGGCCTAATTTATAAAAGTGCCTTCAAACTAATTGATACTGAAGTATGGTTGACTTACAATATTGTGTTAATTTCTGCAGTACAGCAAAGTGATTCATACATATATATATACATACATATATACATATTTTTCATATATTAATACTTTTATACGTACATTTTACATACTTTAATACATACTTTTTAACCTGTTCCTTAAAACACTAGTGCTTAGGAAATCTATTGGAGGCAGAAGCAGTCAAGGGCAGCTTAGGGTTAGGGTACGGGTTAGGGTTAGGGTACGCATTAGGGTTAGGGTATTTACTAAACTGATCCCACTCTCTAGATACCACTTAGCACGTAAAGGAATATTATTTGGGGTCCAGCCATGGAGAAGAGTTTAGACACTAGGAAAAGATGAGGAACACACCCATTATAAAGAAATCACATTAGGATACTCTTTTTAAGCTGTTCCTTAAAACACTAGTGCTTAGGAAATCTATTGGAGGCAGAAGCAGTCAAGGGTAGCCTAGGGTTAGGGTTAGGGTGAGGGTTAGGCTTAGGGTATGGCTTAGGGTACGGGTTCGAGGAGGAGTTTGGGTACGGCGTAGGGTATGGGTTAGGGTTAGGGTTAGGGTTAGTGTTAGGGTTAGGGCTCGGATTAGGGTACGGGTTAGGATTAGGGTACGTGTTAGGGTTAGCAAAGTGGTTCGGGTTAGGGTACGCGTTAGGGTTAGGGTAGTTATTAAACCTATCCCACTCTCTCGATACCGCTTAGCACGTCAAGGAATATTATTTGGGGGTCCAGCCATGGAGAAGAGTTTAGACACTAGGACAAGATAAGGAACACACCCATTATAAAAAAATCACATTAGGATCCTCTTTTTAAGCTGTTCCTTAAAACATTAGTGCTTAAGAAAATTATTGGAGGCAGAAGCAGTCAAGGGTAGCTTAGGGTTAGGTTTAGGGTTCGGTTATGGCTTAGGGTAAGGTATCGGCTACGGGTTCGGGTATGGGGTAGGGTATGGGTTAGGGTAAGGGTTAGGGTTAGTGTTAGGGTTAGGGCTCGGTTTAGGGTACGGGTTAGGATTAGTGTACGTGTTTCGGTTAGGGTGGGGGTTAGGGTTAGGGTACGCGTTAGGGTTAGGGTAGTTATTAAACCTATCCCACTCTCTAGATACCCCTTAGCACGTAAAGGAATATTATTTGGGGGTCCAGCCATGGAAAAGAGTTTAGACACTAAGATAGGATAAGGAACACACCCATTATAAAGAAATCACATTAGGATTCTGTTTTTAAGCTGTTCCTTAAAACACTAGTGCTTAGGAAATCTATTGGAGGCAGAAGAAGTCAAGGGTAGCTTAGGGTTAGGGTTAGGGTGAGGGTTAGGGGTTGGGTACGGCTTAGGGTACGGTTCGGGGAGGGGTTCGTGTACGGCATAGGGTATGGGTTAGGGTTAGGGTTAGGGTTAGTGTTAGGGTTAGGGCTCGGTTTAGGGTACGGGTTAGGATTAGGGTACGTGTTAGGTTTAGGGTAGGGGTTAGGGTTAGGGTACGCGTTAGGGTTAGGGTAGTTATTAAACCTATCCCACTCTCTAGATACCCCTTAGCACGTAAAGGAACATTATTTGGGGGTCCAGCCATGGAAAAGAGTTTAGACACTAAGATAGGATAAAGAACACACCCATTATAAAGAAATCACATTAGGATTCTCTTTTTAAGCTGTTCCTTAAAACACTAGTGCTTAGGAAATCTATTGGAGGCAGAAGCAGTCAAGGGTAGCTTAGGGTTAGGGTTAGGGTGAGGGTTAGGGGTTGGGTACGGCTTAGGGTACGGTTCGGGGAGGGGTTCGTGTACGGCATAGGGTATGGGTTAGGGTTAGGGTTAGTGTTAGGGTTAGGGTTCGGTTTAGGGTACGGGTTAGGATTAGGGTACGTGTTAGGTTTAGGGTAGGGGTTAGGGTTAGGGTACGCGTTAGGGTTAGGGTAGTTATTAAACCTATCCCACTCTCTAGATAGCCCTTAGCACGTAAAGGAATATTATTTGGGGATCCAGACATGCAGAAGAGTTTAGACAGTAGGATAAGATACGGAACACACCCATTATAAAGAAAGCACATTAGGATTCTCTTTTTAAGCTGTTCCTTAAAACACTAGTGCTTAGGAAATCTATTGGAGGCAGAAGCAGTCAAGGGTAGCCTAGGGTTAGGGTTAGGCTTAGGGTGAGGCTTAGGGTACGGCTTAAGGTATGGGTTCGGGGAGGGGTTCGGGTACGGCGTAGGGTATGGGATAGGGTTAGGGTTAGTGTTAGGTTAGGGCTCGGTTTAGGGTACGGGTTAGGATTAGGGTACGTGTTAGGTTTAGGGTAGGGGTTAGGGTTAGGGTACGTGTTAGGGTTAGGGTAGTTATTAAAACTATCCCACTCTCTAGATACCCCTTAGCAAGTAAAGGAATATTATTTGGGGGTCCAGCCATGGAGAAGAGTTTAGACACTAGGATAAGATAAGGAACACACCCATTATAAAGAAATGGCATTAGGATTCTCTTTCTAAGCTGTTCCTTAAAATACTAGTGCTTAGGAAATCTATTGGAGGCAGAAGCAGTCAAGGGTAGCCTAGGGTTAGGGTTAGGCTTAGGGTTAGGCTTAGGGTACGGCTTAGGGTACGGGTTCGGGGAGGGGTTCGGGTACGGCGTAGGGTATGGTTTAGGGTTAGGGTTAGGATTAGTGTTAGGTTTAGGGCTCGGTTTAGGATACGGGTTAGGATTAGGGTACGTGTTAGGGTTAGCGAAGGGGTTAGGGTTAGGGTACGCGTTAGGGTTAGGGTAGTTATTAAACCTATCCCACTCTCTAGATACCCCTTAGCACGTAAAGGAACATTATTTGGGCGTAAAGCCATGGAGAAGAGTTTAGACACTAGGATAAGATAAGGAACACACCCATTATAAAGAAATCACATTAGGATTCTCTTTTTAACCTCTTCCTTAAAACACTAGTGCTTAGGAAATCCATTGCAGGCTGAAGCAGTCAAGGGTAGCCTAGGGTTAGGCTTAGGGTGAGGGTTAGGCTTAGGGTACGGCTTAGGATACGGGTTCGGGGAGGGGTTCGGGTATGGCATAGGGTATGGGTTAGGGTTAGGGTTAGGGGTACTGTTAGGTTTCGGGCTCGGTTTAGGGTATGGGTTAGGATTAGGGTACGTGTTAGGGTTAGGGTAGGGGTTAGGGTTAGGGTACGCGTTAGGGTTAGGGTAGTTATTAAACCTATCCCACTCTCTAGATGCCCCTTAGCACGTAAAGGAATATTATTTGGGCGTCCAGCCATGGAGAAGAGTTTAGACACTAGGATAAGATAAGGAACACACCCATTATAAAGAAATCACATTAGGATTCTCTTTTTAAGCTGTTCCTTAAAACACTAGTGCTTAGGAAATCTATTGGAGGCAGAAGCAGTCAAGGGTAGCCTAGGGTTAGGCTTAGGGTGAGGGTTAGGCTTAGGGTACGGCTTAGGGTACGGGTTCGGGGAGGGTTTCGGGTACGGCGTAGGGTATGGGTTAGGGTTAGGGTTAGGGTTAGGGTTAGGGCTCGGTTTAGGGTACGGGTTAGGATTAGGGTACGTGTTAGGGTTAGTGTAGGTGTTAGGGTTAGGGTACGCGTTAGAGTTAGGATAGTTATTAAACCTATCACACCCTCTAGATACCCCTTAGCACGTAAAGGAATATTATCTGGGTGTCCAGCCATGGAGAAGAGTTTAGACACTAGGATAAGATAAGGAACACACCCATTATAAAGAAATCACATTAGGATTCTCTTTTTAAGCTGTTCCTTAAATCACTAGTGCTTAGGAAATCTATTGGAGGCAGAAGCAGTCAAGGGTAGCCTAGGGTTAGGGTTAGGCTTAGGGTTAGGGTTAGCGTACGGCTCAGGGTACGGGTTCGGGGAGGGGTTCGGGTACGGCGTAGGGTATGGGTTAGGGTTAGGGTTAGGGTTAGTGTTAGGGTTAGGGCTCGGTTTAGGGTATGGGTTAAGATTAGGGTATGTGTTAGGGTTAGGGTAGGGTTTAGGGTTAGGGTTAGTTTTAGGGTTAGGGCTCGGTTTAGTGTACGGGTTAGGATTAGGGTACGTGTTAGGGTTAGGGTAGGGGTTAGAGTTAGTGTACGCGTTAGGGTTAGGGTAGTTATTAAACCTATCCCACTCTCTAGATACCCCATAGCACGTAAAGTAATATTATTTGGGGGTCCAGCCATGGAGAAGAGTTTAGACACTAGGATAATATAAGGAACACACCCATTATAAAGAAATCACATTAGGATTCTCGTTTTAAGCTGTTCCTTCAAACACTAGTGCTTAGGAAATCTATTGGAGGCAGAAGCAGTCAAGGGTAGCCTAGGGTTAGGGTTAGGCTTAGGGTTAGGGTTAAGGTATGGCTTAGGTTACGGGTTCGGGGAGGGGTTCGGGTACATCGTAGGGTATGGGTTAGGGTTAGGGTTAGTGTTAGGGTTAGGGCTCGGTTTAGGGTATGGGTTAGGATTAGGGTACGTGTTAGGGCTAGGGTAGGGGTTAGGGTTAGGGTACGCGTTAGGGTTACGGTAGTTATTAAACCTATCCCACTCTCTAGATACCCCTTAGCACGTAAAGTAATATTATTTGGGGGTCCAGCCATGGCAAAGAGTTTAGACACTAGGATAATATAAGGAACACACCCATTATAAAGAAATCACATTAGGATTCTCGTTTTAAGCTGTTCCTTCAAACACTAGTGCTTAGGAAATCTATTGGAGGCAGAAGCAGTCAAGGGTAGCCTAGGGTTAGGGTTATCCTTAGGGTTAGGCTTAGGGTACGGCTTAGGGTACGGGTTCGGGGAGGGGTTCGGGTACGGCGTAGGGTATGGGTTAGGGTTAGGGTTAGGGTTATTGTTAGGGTTAGGGCTCGGGTTAGGGTACGGGTTAGGATTAGGGTACGTGTTAGGGTTAGGGTAGGGGTTAGGGTTAGGGTACGCTTTAGGTTTAGGGTAGTTATTAAACCTATCCCACTCTCTAGATACCCCTTAGCACGTAAAGGAATATTATTTGGGGGTCCAGCCATGGAGAAGAGTTTAGACACTAGGATAATATAAGGAACACACCCATTATAAAGAAATCACATTAGGATTCTCGTTTTAAGCTGTTCCTTCAAACACTAGTGCTTAGGAAATCTATTGGAGGCAGAAGCAGTCAAGGGTAGCCTAGGGTTAGGGTTAGGCTTAGGGTTAGGGTTAGGGTACGGCTTAGGGTACGGGTTCGGGGAGGGCTTCGGGTATGGCGTAGGGTATGGGTTAGGGTTAGGGTTAGTTTTAGCTTTAGAGCTAGGTTTAGGGTACGGGTTAGGATTAGGGTACGTGTTAGGGTTAGGGTAGGGGTTAGGGTTAGGGTACGCATTAGGGTTACGGTAGTTATTAAACCTATCCCACTCTCTAGATACCCCTTAGCACGTAAAGTAATATTATTTGGGGGTCCAGCCATGGAGAAGAGTTTAGACACTAGGATAAGATAAGGAACACACCCATTATAAAGAAATCACCTTAGGATTCTCTTTTTAAGCTGTTCCTTAAAAAAATAGTGCTTAGGAAATCTATTGGAGGCAGAAGCAGTCAAGGGTAGCCTAGGGTTAGGGTTAGGCTTACGGTTAGGGTTAGGGTATGGCTTAGGGTACGGGTTCGGGGAGGGGTTCGGGTACATCGTAGGGTATGGGTTAGGGTTAGGGTTAGTGTTAGGGTTAGGGCTCGGTTTAGGGTATGGGTTAGGATTAGGGTACGTGTTAGGGTTAGGGTAGGGGTTAGGGTTAGGGTACGCGTTAGTGTTAGGGTAGTTATTAAACCTATCCCACTCTCTAGTTACCCCTTAGCACGTAAAGGAATATTATTTGGGGGTCCAGCCATGGAGAAGTGTTTAGACACTAGGATAAGATAAGGAACACACCCATTATAAAGAAATCACATTAGGATTCTCTTTTTAAGCTGTTCCTTAAAACACTAGTGCTTAGGAAGTCTATTGTAGGCAGAAGCAGTAAAGGGTAGCCTAGGGTTAGGGTTAGGCTTAGGGTTAGGCTTAGGGTACGGCTTAGGGTACGGGTTCGGGGAGGGGTTCGGGTATGGCGTAGGGTATGGGTTAGGGTTAGGGTTAGGGTTAGTGTTAGGGTTTGGGGTCCGTTTAGGGTACAGTTTAGGATAAGGGTACGTGTTAGGGTTAGGGTAGGTGTTAGGGTTAGGGTACGCGTTAGAGTTAGGATAGTTATTAAACCTATCCCACTCTCTAGATACCCCTTAGCACGTAAAGGAATATTATCTGGGGGTCCAGCCATGGAGAAGAGTTTAGACACTAGGATAAGATAAGGAACACACCCATTATAAAGAAATCACATTAGGATTCTCTTTTTAAGGTGTTCCTTAAAACACTAGTGCTTAGGAAATCTATTGGAGTCAGAAGCAGTCAATGGTAGCCTAGGGTTAGGGTTAGGCTTAGGGTACGGCTTCGGGTACGGGTTAGGGGAGGGGTTCGGGTACGGCGTAGGGTATGGGTTAGGGTTAGGGTTAGTGTTAGGGTTAGGGCTCGGTTTAGGGTACGGGTTAGGATTAGGGTACGTGTTAGGGTTAGGGTAGGGGTTAGGGTTAGGGTACGCGTTAGGGTTAGGGTAGTTATTAAACCTATCCCACTCTCTAGATACCCCTTAGCACGTAAACGAATATTATTTGGGGGTCCAGCCATGGAGAAGAGTTTAGAAACTAGGATAAGATAAGGAACACATCATTATAAAGAAGTCACATTAGGATTCTCTTTTTAACCACTTCCTTAAAACAGTAGTGCTCAGGAAATCTATTGCAGGCTGAAGCAGTCAAGGGTAGCCTAGGGTTAGGCTTAGGGTGAGGGTTAGGCTTAGGGTTCGGCTTAGGATACAGGTTCGTGGAGGGGTTCGGCTATGGCGTAGGGTATGGGTTAGGGTTTGGGTTATGGGTACTGTTAGGGTTCGGGCTCGGTTTAGGGTACGGGTTAGGATAAGGGTACGTGTTAGGGTTAGGGTAGGGGTTAGGGTTAGGGTACGCATTAGGGTTAGGGTAGTTATTAAACCTATCCCACTCTCTAGATACCCCTTAGCACGTAAAGGAATATTATTTGGGGGTCCAGCCATGGAGAAGAGTTTAGACATTAGGATAAGATAAGGAACACACCCATTATAAAGAAATCACATTAGGATTCTCTTTTTAAGCTGTTCCTTAAAACACAAGTGCTTAGGAAATCTATTGGAGGCAGAAGCAGTCAAGGGTAGCCTAGGGTTAGGCTTAGGGTGAGGGTTAGGCTTAGGGTACGGCTTAGGGTACCGGTTCTGGGAGGGGTTCGGGTACGGCATAGGGTATGTGTTAGGGTTAGGGTTAGGGTGAGGGTTAGGGTTAGGGCTCATTTTAGGGTACGGGTTAGGATTAGGTTACGTGTTAGGGTTAGGGTAGGGGTTAGGGTTAGGGTACGCGTTAGGTTTAGGATAGTTATTAAACCTATCCCACTCTCTAGATACCCCTTAGCACGTAAAGGAATATTATTTGGGGGTCCAGCCATGGAGAAGAGTTTAGACACTAGGATAAGATAAGGTACACACCCATTATAAAGAAATCACATTAGGATTCTCTTTTTAAGCTATTCCTTAAAACACTAGTGCTTAGGAAATCTATTGGAGGCAGAAGCAGTCAAGGGTAGCCTAGTGTTA